>NW_010526818.1:2654-15528 GCF_000687285.1 Phaethon lepturus
AGCTTGGAGAAAGGGGAGGCTGCCAGGGCCTGTTCGCAGATGAGCTGGGACCCTGAAAGCCCGAGGCTCAGGAAGGCCCAGGTAGGCCCAGGTGACTTGGGCGCTGACCCTGACCCTGCTCTGGCAGGGACCTCTCTGGGAAAAGCCAGCAATAGATGCTGGCTCCTCGGCCAAGAGCGCCTGTGTGCTCCCGGGCACCCTCTGCAGCCGCTCTGACGTGTGGGGTGCTCACGGTGCATGCTGTGGGGCTGTGCAGACCCAGCCCTCTCCTACCGACACCCACGAGTGAAGCTGAGATGCTGGAGGGCCACGGAGTCTTTGCTGTTGATAAGCACAGAGTTTTCCAGCTTGATGTGACCACGTGCAGAAACCTGGGGCTCGTGGAGGAGACAGAAAGACTTTGAAACAAAGAGTCTTTCAGGCCCACCTAATGCAGTATAGATCCAAGAGGACAAATCGAATTTACAGGCATAACTTAGATTGGGAGATATGCTTCCAAAGCCAATTTGTTTCATTTTATAGGCTTGAAAGATTCTAAGTCAGGGCTCCCTGTGTGGTTTGAATTAGGTTTGGATAGCAGTATTCTGGAAAGCTAGATCTGGAGATGTTTTCACTCAGGGCGTTTGCAATCAAACAGGGGCCATCTAGAATTTCTGCAATGCTTTCAAATAAAATATTCCATGTCTGCCCAAAAAACAAGCTTCTGCATGGTTAAGAAATCCTGAGTACCTGAAAATGGAGGTATCTCTCTCATATTAAATATTTAGGAATAAGATTCCACATGCATATCAACAGAGAAAGTGTGAATTTCAAAGGGTGATGCTTTAAAAGGAAAAAAAAAAACCGGAAGCTCTAAGTAGCACCAAAAAATGAAGTTTTTTCTGTACCAGTTTGTGCTATTAACAAGGTTATCAGCTTTATTGTTTGTGACTGTGCAAAACATAAAAGCTGTAGGGAGCTGCTGTGTGAAACCTCAAGCAGTGGAAAAAACCTTTATTGGGCAGACTGCAGGGTCTAGCAGGGGAGACGCTCCCCAGGCTGTATGAAGGGCGCAGCCAAGTACTTTATTCTGGGACTATGTTTTGCTGGCTCCTGTCTCTGTGCAATGCAGCCACTGTCTGAGAACCAGACCCTCTACCAGTTCATACAGCAAAAATATGGCATGGCAATGCAATGCACCACAAACTTTTCAGTTTTGGCCCTCCTCCCTTACGTTCCTTGGACGTTGGGGTGACTCTCCCAGCTCTGCTGCCATCATGGTTCTGGCACTTCACCACTCCCAGGGAACGGGACCGCTGCTCTGCCCGTGCAGCCTGTGGATCCCCAGCATGCTCTGTCCCTCGGGACCCACTGCACCCGTGTTGGCATAAGCTGCATGCAGACCTAGTGGCATCTCATGGTTGGTTGGTTTCCACCATCTCCCCAGAGTCCCTCTGAGCCACAGCATTCCCTCCTCCCATCGCCTGTGAGGAAGGACAGCCCTGGAGCATTCGTGAGGGGCCACAGTGTTTTGGTGGTGGTCTGAACAGGGGCTTGACCGCAGGGCTTGGAGCCATCAGGTCTGTTTCCTGACAGCATCAGTCCTGACTGAGGCGAACCCACCGAGATGCTCCCAGCCGCCCTTCCCTGAGCCAGGACCGCCTGCGCACTCCCATCTCATGCCGCTTGGCCACGCGACTTCAGCGATCAGCATCTTCCTCCTGGGTTGGTGGGGATCCATTTCACCCCTTCTCCAACGCAAGGAGCCACCATGGCTCCCAAGCCCATGAGCTCTGGGATGCATTTTGTGTCCTGCAAGCCGAAAGCAGCAAGAAGACGATTTCAGCAGAGGGATAAGACCCTGGCTCCCACTGCTGAGCTCAGCTGCCAGAAAAGTTCCCCGGGAAGTAGCACAATCTTTGTTTGGTCATTAAAGCAGAAAAAGAGAGGGAATCTTAGGAAATGCTTGAAATGATTAGGTGATCTTAACTCTAAGGAGCTAAACAAATGCAAAGCAATCCCCCCCCCCAGCCCCTCGTGCTGCTGTAGAATGTAATCTCATTTCTAAACACACAATTACAGAAAATAAAAAGAAAAGAAAAGAATAATTAATTTCTGCTTCCTCATGCAAATCCTCTGACCAATCATTTAGGGATCAGGGGCAATTCAGCTTCTTGTGCAAATTCCAAACTGAAGGCCTGAAAAAAGCAAGTGAATGGATTTACTTTTCTAAGAACCAGAATTAACAAAGGTTCCATTTTCCATGGTTATGTGCCTGGCCAGACAGCCCTTGCTGACAAGCTCTCAAAAAACATGTGTTGGCCTGTTGAAAAGGCCCCAGTGTTGACTGACAGACAATTGAAATGACAAATTGTTTCATTGTACTTGGCAGGGAGAGCGCTGTATTAGATAATTATGGCAAGGAGGGAAGCGACGGGTCACAGGTCAGAAGACACGTCTGACCCTGTTTTCTGAAAGCCCTGAAAGGAGCCCGCGCCCAGGAGAGCAGCGTGACGCTGCTGGCAGTTTCTCTTTCCGTTGTGATGATTAAGAGTTAACGAAGATGGAACGGGGACAGGCTTGCTCCTGCTTGCCTTGGTCCTGGCTCCAGGGAAGCGGGTGCTGGGGTTCTGTGGCAGCTTGGTGCCATGTGCTGGCACGCGGTGCCGTGAGGGCGGGCTGTCCCGTGGCCCCCACTGCCCCTCCAGAGGTGCTCGATGCATCGCCCGGCTGCCTTTGGCAGGGTGGATGGCCGCTGCTGCCCGAGTGTGCACAGCTGCAGCAGTGCAGTCCTGGCGATGGCTCCATCCCACCACGGTGAAGGTGGGCAGTGGTCCCCAGCACAGTGCTGGGCGTGCTTTGGGGTCAGCACAGGTGAAGACATGAGCATCCCACAGGAAAACAGAAAGCAAAGTGTAAGTGGCTGAAACAGGCTGAGGAACATGGTCCTTGGTTATGTGGTCTCACTGCTGCACCTTGGCCCCTTTGCTTTGGACCAGTGGTTTTAGCGTTTTGAGGTGCAGCATCTCTCTAGGCCGGGATCACTGCAGTCAGCAAAGGCTGCAGCTGAAACGCCATTAACATCCCTTTAAAAGGGGGCTAACAGCTACCTCAGTCTGTGCTCCCGAGCTCTGCCTGGTGCCAGCCTGGCCAGCAGCATCGGCCGCTGCCGCTGCAAACACAGAGGCTGCACAAGCGCCTTTTAGGCAGCACCAGACCCGTTCGCACTGGACAACCCGTAAGCATCGTGGCAGGTCCGTGTTTTGAACTGGCAGCAAAACACACAATGTCCAGCCCTGAATCCCAACCCAGGCAGGTCTCGCTCAGGCACAGACACCTTCCTCCTCCAGCCTGTGTTACAGCTCAGCTTGCAAACACCAGCAGGACTAACCCATGCTCACTGGACCCTGTTTTGCTGGCTGCAACAGAATACAACTAATAATTATTGAAGCCTCTCTCCCACCATAGAAATAAAATATGGCATGGAATCACAGCACAGCTACTCCATTGAGAGCGCTGCTCAACTGAGTAATACCAATAATTCAAAACAGATGAGCCAAAGGCTTGAACACTATAGACTCAGTATCCTGATCTGCCCTGACCCCTGGAACTTGCTGAAAGTTACCTTGAGACACGCCAGAACTCTTTGTAACTTCTGTGAGGGTTATTTATTGCAAAGTCATAAATATTTGTTATGGATTTTCTCCATCAATCTACAAAATGAATTAGGTTAGAAAAAATTTATGTACTTGGATTTTGGGCATGTGTTTCTCAGGCAAGGGGAGGAAAAGTAGGATCTCCATTGTACAGAGGACAGGCTGCTGCAGAGCTTTGGGCTCTGCTGCCTGCGTTAATTAATTCCCTTCTGCAAATGGTTTAAAATGCACAGTACGGTTGAGAAGGGGGGGAGGGAAGAGGTTCTTCTTTAAATCTCTCTTAAAATCTTCCATAAAAATACTTATGGGGGAAGGAAAAGTCTGCTTCCCTCTCCTCCCTCCCGGATGCCCTGGCAGCCCATTAAAAACATGAAATTCAGGGGCTGTAGTGCCCCAGGAAATCAACCTCAAGCCAAGATCTCCCAGTCTCCCTCAGAAGCTGGCACCAGCACCAGCTGGGTGCAATAGGAATGGAGGGAGAGCACTCAGCCTCTTCCCTTCTCACCCCAAGGCACAGCTGCCTTGGGGCAAAGCTACCGCATCTTCCCACCCTTTAAAGAGAGGACACGGGAGCAGGGCTGCTCCTGCCCTGCAGGCACTTTTCTAGTTACTTAGAAAGTTTTTATTCAGGAAAGGGCTTAAGCAAACCTTAACTTCAAGGAAGCCCCGAAGCTCCCTGCTGAAGTGGGGTTTAGGTGCTGGTGGACGTTGCACCCGGGGGGCTGAGGGAGGCCACAGCGGGAAGCGGGGCAGGTCCCGTGGCTCTGCCCCGGGGAAGCAGTGCAGAAGGAGAGCGTGGGTGCAGGGGGGTGAGCCAGGTGGGCCTTCGTCCTCGTGCCCCTGCCTGGCTGCAGAGAGCAGCCGGAAGCGTCGTGCGCTGCTGGCACGGCTCCTCCACCTCCAGCGCCTGGCGCAGCCGCCGGCACTGCGGGATCCTCCTTACCAGCCTCGAATGGTGCAAAGGTTCTGCCCTGCATTGTGGTGTCCGGTGTTTCTGCACCACCGTCCCTGCAGCCCTTGAGATTCTGGGTTTGCAACAAAATGGCAGCCTACCACGTTTCAGAGCCGCTTTTTCACGTGCTGATGTGAAACGAAATATATTTTTACTCTTCAGGACTCAGGGGCTTCTTTGCATTAGTTTTACAGGAACCCCAGAAAATCCCAGAAGACCCCACAGAATCCCACAAATCATGCCGACACTTTTAAGCTGTTTGCACTTGGGCTAATGAGCTGCTATTTTAAGAGGTTTTTGCTAATAATTAAATCTGACTGCATTTTTTTGTTGTTGTTTTAAAATCTTTTGTAGCAGCTGTGCTTGTACCATATGTAATGTCAACAAGCCCAGGAGAGAATCTGCCTCAGTTCTCTGTGCTGGCTTTTCCTGGTCCCCGTGTCGCCCAGCGTCCGTGAGCACTGACTAGGATGGGGAATGGGTGCTTTGCCTGTGAGAGTGACCCGGCAGGATGGAAGCTGGCTAAGTGCTTCTCCAGGCTGCGTTCCCCTGGGTCACTGCTCACAGTGGGATGACAGTGGGGAACTCTCCCCTGCTTGCCTTCTGGGTCACCTTTTCCAAGCTGCCCTCAGGGACTCTCCTCCCCTCCTTCTGCCTTCGCTTTGTGGCAATTCCCCCTTCCCTGACGTGGTTTCCACCATCTGTATGTGCCCGAGCCCTGGCAGATGCCCCGCTGGCCCTGCAAGCACGGACCCGTGCTGCGTCCGGGAGGGCAGGGCTGTCCTCGTCGCAGATTGCAAGAGCTGCCCCGCAGGCATGCAGGAACAGGACCAGATGCAGTGCCTTTCCCTGCGGAGAGCCAGGTTTTTACTGTTTCCCCTGCTTTTCTGAGCTCTGTCTTTAGCTGTGAGCCGTCCTTGCACCCTGATTTTACTTAAAAGACTGCTGTGAGTGCAGGATCCTGCACCTCCTTTTGAACCGCTGCAAAGGTGACTGCACGGGACCTGACAGCCTGTGTGTCCCTATGGCAATTCACACACGGATGGTAAGTCCTGCTCTCCTGTGTCTGTCTGTCCAGCCACCCAAAGGCTGTTGAAAAGGTTTGCATGAATGAGCTGATCTAGCTTTGTTTCTGCTCCTGTGGTTTGCCCTTTACCCTTTGGCCTTTGCCCAGCTCTGTGGCCAGGGGAGTGAGGGTTTGGCCACAGATCACTGCACAGCTGGCCAGATGCTCTCTCAGAAGCACAATGAACCGAGGTGGGGGGCTCGCAGCTCCTCCTGCTCCCCGGCCCCGGGTGCTGGCATGCTTGGCGAAACACCAAACATGGCACTTTTCTCCTGCTGCAAGGAAGATTTCAGTGCAGCTCCTGTGTGGGGGCTGTGCGCTGCCGCCCCAGCCCAAGGGAGATGGATGCTGCTTCCCCCCGCATTCTTGGCGCTGCACCCCATCTCCATCCCCCTTTTCTTCCTGAGGCCCTGCCAGCCCTGGCTGTCACTCCTTGGTGCGAGCCCTTGGTGCTGGGGTGGATCTGGCAGCTCTCAGCCGGCGTGGGGGGTGCGGTGCCTGTGCTGCCGGTGCAGCCTGGCTCTGATGGGATGTTCGTCTGTGTCGCTTGGCTGATGTGCGGCTGCAGGCAGAGAAGAGCTGTCCTCTTAGGTCTGGCTTCATGCAGGACCTTTATCGTGCCTGCCAGTGAGGCTCTGGGGTCTTGGTCTGCCTGCAGGGTCTCCAGCTGCAGAATTACTCTCTTGATGCTTGTCACGTCTCCCTTGCCCCGCTGAGCTATGCCCACCAGCCCAGCCTGAAGCTGCCTGGGGCACTGGCCAGCGCCGAGGAGCTGAGCGCATCCTGCGCGTGGGCGCCGGTAACGCCTGCCGTCTGGCCGGCTTGCTGGAAGGCAGCTGACAGGGTGGCCAAGGCACTCCTGATTCTCATGTGTACCCCTAGGCAGAAGCAGCCTCCTCTCTCATTTCTTGCCCGTTGTGTAGCTAGCTGGGACTCTGTCCTGTGCTGGTGGCACCACTTTCCTTGCGCATAGATAGGGTGTAGATCAGCTGGGTGTACCAAAGACCTGTGTGGGTTTTTTTGTGTAGGTGTGTGTCCGATGGCATCTAGATCCCAGTGACAACCCAGGCTACACATGCAAATCTGGGTAAGTGCGCAGCTGCTTGCCCTGGCACGTACGCACGCGCTTGCCTGCGGGCTGGCAGACGCCACAGAAAACAGGGTCTGGAGCAGATGATTCTGTGCTGGGTAACATAGTAGTGGAAAAAGTTGACAGAGGGAGCATGACACCAGGAGCTATTTGTTCAATCAATGATTTACCAGATGTGTACACTGTACTAAAAGCTTGTAAACATACTTTAATGGCCAGCTGTAAATCCAGGCAGTAGCAGTGCCAGCTTCATCTCCATCAGACCTGTTTTAGCAACAGCAGTGTATGGGCTCTGAATCACTTTGTTATAGGATCTGTCAGATCTGCAATTGTGCATATAAATCAAAGAACCAATGTCCTGAGGTCAAAATTATTTGAATGTCAGGAAAGGTTTTATGACCAGCAGCTTTTCCTTTTCTGGGTTCCCTGCAGTCTTCTCTCCCTGAAGTCCCTGTCTTCCACAAATGGCATCTCCAGCACGTTGTATTTCTGCCCCAGTCCCCCAAGTGCGTGGCTGTGTTTTCACTGACTATGTTGGAAGTCTCTTTTGTTAATCACTGAAGCAAAGCATCATTAGTGAGAAGTGCAGAGTGCACACAAAGAGAAACTTGCCAAATTACTAATAAGCAGAAACTCCATCCATCTTAATGAGACAAGGTTAAGGAAATAGCAACCTAGAATATACACAATGGAGCCTTTCCACACTGTTTATTTATTCATGTTAGAAAGTAGTTCAGAACTCCATCTCTGGTGCTGCTCGGAGATTGTCGCATGATTTCTAAGACGCAGGCTGCATATGCTCTTGCAAATCATTAAGCATGAGAAAGATAAGTAAGTAAGTGGGTGGATGGCTCAAAAAATCATTAGAGGGAAGATAAATATCTGGCCTCCAAACAAATGAAACACCACCACAACAAAATTCTGGTTCCAGGCTCCCTTCACTATGAGCAAGTCAAGTTTGCACTGGGTAGCAGATGAAGAGAGTGCACTGCTTGTGGCAGGGCTGGAAATCCTCCCTGCAGGTTGGGGAAGGGATGCTGCACAGTGCTGGTCACGCAGTGCCGGTCAGGCAGCGCCTGGCACGGGCAGCCGGCACGCCTGGGTGCTGCCGTGCTGCCAGCTCCAGGCTTGCACTCCACACACCTGCACCAATGCCTTCTGCACTTTGTTACGCAGCACAGAGGAGTGCTGGGAAGAAGCAGAGAGGGGCTTTCATTTGGGGAAAGTCAGGGAAAAGTTGCAAACTTATTTATTTTCTAGTTTTTGTAACGGAGCATCCAAAGAAGAACTTCCAGAAACCCCAGCGAACAGCCTGGCTTTCCTTTGAGGCAGAGACACCTGCTGAGCTCTCAGACCCCCCAGATAATTCACATACTCGCCTGGTGACCGATGCAGGTGCCTGTTAAAGAGCTTGTGGTCCCCTTGGGGTTTGGTCTGCTAGGTCTGCAGGACCAAAGGAAGAGCTGTGATGGGCTGGTAATTCGTTCTGATGTTGCAGGTTTCAGCTGCTGGAGAGGACCCCTCCATGCACAGCAATGCAGGGAGCTGCTGCCCAACTGCTGTGTGCAGAACAGATCTCAGCACCTCTGGTGATTTTGGGCTGTGGTAGGTTGGTTCCTTGGAGAGAGGATTGCCACAGAGCGAGAAGCGTCAGGAGATGTTTCTCCATGGTGGGCAGGTCTCCAGCTCCTTTCCTTCGGGGTCCTCACCAAAGCAGCCAAGGGTCCCTGTGTGCTCAGTCACCATGTGCCTGCTCCTGGGCTGAAGCCCCCATCACGTCAGCCCAGCAGCATGATTTATAGTTCCCCGGTGACTTGCAGCACTTCCCCAGGTTACTCTGGCAACATAGAAGGGGTTTGCACCCACACAGAAGTGCCTGCACACCTGCACTCCCCAGCCACATTTTTCTTTTGTTGGGTAAGAAATGACTTGCAGCACATTTCACGCAAGCAGCTCAGCTGCTGGCTATTTTATTGAACGCCAGTGCTCGCTGTATGTTATTCAGACAAACTTTATATATGCTACAGACCCTCTCAGCAGCCTGCACCTGGTCCAGGGCAAAGCTGAGCCTCATAGAGAAGAATGTGCTGTAATGCAGCAAGTTATTACAGGATAAATATTTATAAGCCCCTGTAAATATTTGCCATCGGTTCCCTCCTGAGACTAGGGGCAGACGGTCAGAGTTTCAGCAGTGCTGAAGGCGTTAGCTGTTGTAGTTCTTTATACGTTATCTCAGCTAGTAAACCCTTTGTTGATTGTGTTTAGTTATAGCACTTAATGGTGCTAATTTCACACTAACAGCAGACATCGGCTGGAATTGTTGGTGCCTTGATCCCGGCTCTGCTGTGGGCTGGCTCTTGACGTGAGCATCCCCTGCAGCCCAGGCGGTGCTGGGCTCCGGGCTGCGGCGCAGCGCGGGTCGCCGCAGCTGCAAACCCTCCCTGCGCAGCTCCCGTGTCACGCGGCGAGGGAGCGTTCCTGGCTGCATCAGTGTTATTGGAACCTCGGAGCCATCCACTGAGAAAACCAGAAAACAAACACAGCAAAACTAACATCCTCCCCGGCAGGCTGACCCCGGCAGGGGCTATCAGCTCTCAGCTGGCCCGAGGGGGTGTTCAATGTAAGCAAATATTCCCTGGGGGGTGTCCCGGAGCTGCAGGGGTGGCACAGTGGGCTCCCCGTGCGGGGATGTGTGCCACTAGGGTGGCACACTAGGGTGGGCTGCCTCTACCAGCGCTTTCCGTCCCCTCCTCGGCGAGGGCACGGGCACCGAGGGGCGGTGCAAGCCCTGGCGCAGAGCCGCTGTTGGTGGCTTTCGCGTCACCCCGCTTGGGGCAGGCACGGCAGATGCCTGTGGCCTGCTGGTCTCATCTCCCCTATCACTGCCGCCTCTGTTGGGGCTGAGACAAGGCTAGTGCAGCGGTGGGAAACCGGGGAAGAAATGCTGGGGCGGGCAAGGCCATGACTCCTCCATGCCCTCAAACGCAGCAGTAAAACAATGGGCCCTGGGCAATAGCGCTTGCCGGTTCGTTGTGTGGGACTATTTGGGGGCTCCACTTTGCTGCTCATGCACGAAAGCCAGTCATTTGGCAAAAATCAGCTCAGTTAGCAGGCATTGTTCGTAAAGAGATCGGGGCTGAATGGGCTCAGGGCTAATATATTCTATTATCCCACGCCTGCCTGTTTCCCCGGGGCAGTGTGGAGGGAAACTCACATTCCAGTGCTGCGCGGCTGGGGCAGAGTGTGCCCTGCTGGCCCCGTGGCACTGCCCGGCGGGCAATGGAGCCAAGGGGGGCCGGGAAGGGGCAGGAGGGCACTGCTGCGAACAGGCGAGGTGGGTGTCAACGGCACGGGGGCATGTCAGCCTTGAGCTGTCCCTTCGACGCCAAATGCCCACCGCGGGTGGAGGTGGAGGAGAGCAGCCACAATGAGCAGAGGAAGCTGTGGTGGGGGCAGAGCGCGTGGTCCCGCAGGCTGTGGGGATGAACAATGGAGCCAGAAATAAGCATGGTTAATTGGGCTGGGCTTTTCAAAGGGTAGGAGAGGACTGGGGAAGAGACGAAACTGTGCATGTTGCAAAGCATCTCATTATTCAATAAGAATATGCTAGCCCCTGTGGGAGAGGCAGCAATAAATGGCTATAAAGCAAACTTAAATGATGACATTAGAGACTATGCAGAGATTTAAGAAGCAGTGGGCTACGTAATTATGAACGGAAATGGCTGCACAGGCTTCACTCAGGAAAGTTAATGCCCAATTTGGAAGGGGTTTGTTCGAAGAGCAGCCCTTCTTGGATAGCTGCTCTTTAAGAGGCCTTATACTGTGTATTAAGCAATTTAGTGGTCTAAACCAGAGCTGTTGGCTTCTTTATTTTTTTTCCTTCTCCTTTTTTTTTAAAGAAAACATGGTTTGCTGGGCAATTGTATTTCAGTTTACAATTCACTCTTGGATTCCCATACTGGCACTACTGCTGTGAATGTGGGTATCAGATACAGAAATGAGAAAGGAGCCAGCAAAGACCTTCCATAGGCCGAGTTCAAGAACTGTCCAGGCTTTGAGTGTGGATGGATTTAGCAGCCAAGGCACGCTGTCTTGTAGCTTTCCAGCTTGGATCAAGAGCGCTGAACTGTGTCGGGCAGCCCTTCGAGCTCAGCGACTACTGTACGGTGTGTCAGGGTTGCAGCCGGCTCAGTAATCAGTGTGGGATGCTCCAGGCACGTGGTGGCACACATCTCTGAGTGACCATGAGAGGATATTTACCTTGCTCCATGTGGTATTTGCTGAGCTGGGGATAACCAGAACCTTGACTGTAGTTTTATCGCAGTGTTACTGCTATTGCATTTGGAGAGCTCCCCAACTTTTGAACAAGAGTTTCCCAAGTCCCCATCTTGCCTGCCTAGCTATGATGTTTCTATCGCACTACTCAGCCTGGAACAGAAAGATTACAGCACTGCCAAGTAAGACATGCCCATTGCCACTCTGAAGACGGAGGGGCTCCAAGACTTTCATATGATCTTGCAATTGAAAATGGAGAGTTACTTGCACAATTTGGTTCTCAGTGCTCCAGATGAGCAGGGGTCACGTTCTGGACCAGAGACTCGTACCTGTGGATGTAACACTTGGATGCAAATAAAGATTCTTGATAGAAATTCAGCCAAACAGCCCTTGAGCAGATCAGTGTCCTGTTCTGTGTACCACATTATAGCATGCTACTGGGACACTGCAGCGTTTTCTACATTCTCAGAATGAGATGTTTCAGTGTTTCTAAACTGATTTTGGTAAAAGCAGATTCTAGGCTGTCAGAATTTACCCAAGGGATAAGTCCATTTTGCAGTTGTTTCTTGGTGCAAACGGTGATCAGTGCTTCACTACCATTTCCTGAGCCCAAGCAGCAGGAGAGGGCCCGCTCTATCTAATTGCCTCTTTCATTCAGCTACTGGCACCTTATGGCAAAGATTTCTCTTGTTTACTGCTGAATTCTCCACTTCATTAGTGGTGCTAACTGGCTTCTCTCTTCTGTTGGCCCTCAGGTGAAAGCGGCTCTTTCACGCTTCCAGGCTGCAGAGCCTCTTCCATTTACCTCTCAATGAGGTGTAGTTCCTGTATTAAACAGCACAAGCTGTTTAAGCAAAAGGCAGCAGCGGTAACGGGAGCTTTGTGTGAGTCCGGAGGAGGGAGCTCAGGAGAGCTCCCTCGGACATGGACGTGTGGGCACACGGGGCAGAGCTGCTTTGATGGCCAGATTTTGTGCATATGGGGACTGAGGCAGCTCCTTCTGCCTGGCTTGTGCCGAGGGGTACCCTGCACTGCCCATGGAGCAGACATAGGACTGCACGCCTGTGCTGGCATCTGGATAGTTTCATGGCCACCATCGTCAACATGTCCAGCTCCTCGCTTTGGAGGGCAGCAAGTCTTTGCAGGCCCTTGGGAGCACAGCAGCCTGTGTTGCCCACTGCAGTGAACAGGGCTGGCTTGCGCGCCTGCCCTGTCTCTCCAGCAGGGCCATGGCATGCCAAGTGTCTGCCGCTTGACTCCAAGCAGGATGTGTGGCTGTGGCTGCAAGCTGTCAGGCTTGCTATGGCCTAGCTCCCACTCTGAGAAGCTGCTGGGAGCAGTCCCTCCACCAAGCTACGGACCCACGGCACGCAGCGCTGATGGTCTGGTTTACATGTGCCCTTTTCTTGCAAAGGGCCGTGAGGAACTGGCACTGCTGCTGGAGGAACAGTGGATGCTGCTGTTGCACAGCTTCTGCTGCCCTGGCAGGACTGGAGCCAGGTTTCCCAGGTGCGATACCTCTTTAAGAAACAGACCAACTCTTTCTCTCTCCAGTTGTGTTTTTTTTTTTTTTTCCCCCAAATACCATAGTTTTGGTTGGAATTTGTCCACAGGGAAATGAGGTCTGCGTGGTCCAGTCCAGGTTCTCAGAAACATCTGCAACCTTGGAAAAGCCACTCAGGAGTGCCTGGGCCTCCCAGAGCTGCCCTGGCTCCGGCGCCTAGGATGCCAGAGAGTGGCAGGCTCCCTGGCTCCACTGGCCTCGGGCCGCTCACGGGGGGGAAGCATCCGCGCGAGGCGATGGGGTGCGCTCACACACCCAGGCCCGGCGGTCCTCCTGTGCTCCCAAGCCCCCG
>NW_010526819.1:0-25612 GCF_000687285.1 Phaethon lepturus
TTTTTAATAAAACAGCCTGGGAGTAGAGAGCAGAACCTGAGATTCCCCGATCATGCCTCACAACTTGGTTAAAGAACCAGGTTTTCCCTTGTTTGTTCTCCCTCTGTCCCCATAAATTTGGGGGGTTTGTCTTCACAGTCTCAACCAGAAGGAACTAGGGGGTTCCTGAATATGTGTTTAGTTAACAGCTAGCTCCTTCGGGTGCTCCTACTGGAAAAAGGAGTTGCTGAGCCTGAAGAACTTCAGGCTGAGGAGCTCAGATTTCCTCCATATTTGTTGAAAACAGTAACCATCACAGTTCTTATAAAAAAGGCAGCCTCCTTTCTCTCTGTTCAAGTGGAAAATGAACCAGCTGTCTGTATCCAAAAGTTTAATTCAGGTGTCTGAATCCAACTTTTGTATAGGTACCTACATCTAAGAGAGAAGGAGGACTTTAAAAACACTACTCTCATCAATGTTTCCTGCTAAGTATCTTTTACATCAACATACTAGTGTGAAGTGTCTGTGTGTTGCCTTCCACTGTACTGGGAATTGGGGTATGTAAATAAGGTGGCAGCAGACCTCTAGAGTCAGTGACTCCTTTGCCCTTTCTGTATTTGGCTTTTACCTCTTTGCAAACAAGTTTCACGTGTTCCCTTAATTGGCCCATGTGCATACGACATTACTGTGAAAGAAAGGCCTGGACTTAGAAGATGAACTCAAAGAGTTCAAGTGTCGGAACAGAAACGATAGCCTGGAAAAAACATGTGTTTGCAGCAGCTCATTGAATAGAACTGGATCGTGCAGTTGGATTAGCATTTCCTGAACAAGCATAGCATAGTAATCTTGACAAGCTGTGATGACAGTCTGGCCAGCAGTTCTGCCAAGGAAAACGTCTGGATCACATAAGACACAGATGTGGCCAGAGGTTATAGAAGGAAGAGTAGCAAAAGCAACACCCAGCCAATAGGCCTTAGTGAATAGGAAAATAACAATCTTTTAATAGTCACAAAAAGTTTGTAATTAAAGACTCAGCATTTAATTATCCTATTTTCAGTGGCTGCAGGTCTGTTTAGGACTCATAAACATGAAGCAGATACAACATCCATCTTGTTCCTTAAGTCACTAAACCACAGATTACCAGACCCTGGGTGAGTTCAACAGGGGAAATGCCCTCCATATTTATTCTCTTTTTATTTGCCTTTCCTAAGCACTTACTATTTATCCCTACTAGAGACAAGTTATGTTTGTGTTGTGCATGGATTAGCACAGACCAGGGACCATTCCTGATGCTGCAAAGTTTGGACATGGCCACTGCATTTGGAAAGCAGGGAGTTAGAAGCATTAGCCATATGAGTGCAAAAGAAAAGTCCCATTTAATTTACTAGCCATAGCTATGGCTGATAGGTATTTGGCTTGGCCCAGAATGGCTATTTTTACATTTTAGACTTGTGCAAGTCCACAGAATCATGAAAAACAGGAATGAAATGGACTCTTATGTGTTACCTACTTTATACTTGTTCCAAGGCAAGATCAGCATCACCTAAACCACTCCACAGACGAATACTGAACGTGTCATTATTACACAGTAGTATAATATGATGACATTTCCGCAGCCCATTCATCATAGGTGTTTTATGCAGGAAGAAGCCCTGCAGTGGTGCTGAACTGCCTTTTAATTGCTTCTTTCAGTGTATTCACCTGTAGGCAATTTCTTCCAAGTCATATTCTCTGGAGAGTCAGCACATGCATGCTTTTTTTTTTTTCCATGTGATGAAGCTTTGAAAGAGTGCAAGGAGGAAGGTGACGATGGCTGGCTGGACTTGGATTCAAGATCATGGCTAATAAAAAGTGAAAGTAGAAAAGAATCAGATACTTCCTAATAAAACTAAGAACAATTCTGGTTAAACATCCCTTGTGGTTACACAGTTGGAAAAACAAGGCCCTTCCAACTGTCCCGATCTGCTAAGGCTGTCTTTGATTGCAGTAAGTGGTACGTGGTCAAAGTCTTGAAACCTGCTGTGTTTAATTCTGCTGCTGTTGAGTTCAGGATAGCAGAGTGACTTGCTCTCTCAGGTCATGTAATACACAACCAATCTCCAGGAAACACTTTTCAACACAGTTTCAGTTTCAGAACGAAAACTGCTTTTAGAACTACAGATTCTCCTCTCTTACAAAAGAAAAATATCTGTTTTACACCCTTTTTCATTGGGAATCAAACCTCTTAAAATCACTTTTTTTTTTTCATACTAGCCTACCTAGAAAGGCAAATAGGGGCTATTGTTAAAATTTATAACTTAACTATTAAAGGAAATCTATTTAGAAACCTACCATTTGGGAACAGAAAAAAACACAGGGTTCCATTCCAAGAACATTGCCAATAATAGCTGGAATTGAGAACACTGGCTTTGGTGTGCTTTTTCTGAATATAACATAATTGAATCAACATGTTCCTATGGAAAGTTTTGATAGTGAGGAAACTGCATTTTCTCATTTAAAAAATGCCAGGTCTACCCCTGAGCACATGGAGAGAAGTTTTTGCAGCATCTCAGAAGAAAATTATAAATATGATTACCTCTAAATCATCTTCCCACCCAGTAGACAGATGTAAAAGATCAGTACTATTTCCAGCATTAAAACTTTTACATCTTTTAGCAACTTGTGCTTCAGTGTCTCTGCCTTTTCATTTAACACATACAATGCGGTTGGACCAAACTAGCGAAAAACCCTTTGTGCGAAGCACTATGTAATACACATTCAAAAGACATTCTTTTGCCTGCATCAGCAGGACTACGGGAGAATGAAACCAAAATAAATGAATGTAAGGTTGGGATGAGCATATTCATAGCTCTAATGTTTAACGTACCATTGACTAGCAGGTGCTAGAGAGACCTGACCATACACCAGAACATTTCATGTCAACTCAGCAGTATTTCTATGGCCTTCAGTTTTTTCTTCCAGCCACAACTGGAGTCTCTGTCATCCTCTGAAGTCCTGTGTAAATGTTTTTCTAAAGTTCATCCTTGTTTTTCAAGAGACAAACAAATGCTCTGGGCTGCTGGACCAGGAGAAAGAATGTCCGGTGCCTGTGCTGCAACAGTCACCAACATCTGCTGAAGAGAGAGCATGCCATCCTGTGGTGATACAGCCTCACCACACGAGTGTGATTTTTCACCGCCATATAGATGTAACTGAAAATAAATGTACAGTGAGGATCCTCCAGATCCCACCAATTTCCCTGCTCCCTCTAATTCCTTGGAAGAGATTTCAAGTATCTGTAGTTTTTCTCTGCTCAACCAGAGCTTTTGGAGGCCACTGCCAGCAAAAAGAGCACACTGAGGCTGAAAGCTTAGGTGCCACCATGAAGATGTGATTTGGTCTCCTGTGATGCAGAGAAGCCCCCCAGAACTGCTACCACCCTTTCTGAGCTCTACCAGCCTCCTCACCCTCCCGATGAGGGTGGTTTCTCCATGCCACCAGCCTGCTCTATTCACAGGCAGGGCCTGTTGGCTTCTTGTCTCCGCTGCACTTGCATGGAGCTGGGCTGGCACAGGTGGAGCCAGGAAGGAGCGCAGAGCTCTGCCCTCTGCAACAGCCCTTTGTGATATCTTTTGGGCATCACAGAGATGGGAGATGCCAGCTTCACCCATACGGTTCTGCTGAGAAGCTCTTGGCAATGTGAATTTTGCCGGATGAAGGTTCACTTTGGCTGTGAAGGGGGCTAAAGTAGCCTGAGCTTACCCACACGTGGCTCCTGATCTGTGCTTCTCCTGGCTAACTGGTACACACACTGGGTCCTTCCCAAAAGGGCATCGCAGAGCATGGGCATTGCCGAGGGGAAAGGGCTGCAGACAGAACCTGCACAGGGGTGCACAGCACCCCACAGCGATTTTAAGTACAATAGCAAGCAAAGCAGGGTTATGATGGATGTCACATCCTACTATCAGAAGGATAACTCAGTACCAACCTTTATCCTGAGATGCAGAAAATCTGAGAAGCAGCCAAGATCTATTACTCCTTTGGAAACTAGACATAACCACAAGATACCATCTGATGTTGATAAAGTTACTGACTTACATACTATAGAATACCCAACATCTAATTTTGTCTTTTGTCGACAGTATTCAATTATAACACTTCTACAGAGCTTCTTAGAGAGGTGAAAATGTGTTCCATAGCCTGGCGAGCACATGTGGCAGGGAAAGGGCCACAACAGGGTATTATGGGTGTCACCGAAGGAGAGGTGGGAAGGATTGCTGAAAGAAATAATCTGTGTTTCGGTGAGTTATTGGAGGTGAAAGAGCTGGAAAAAACAGAGGGACTTTCCAGACTTCACAAGAAGCTGCTACATCTTTAGAGGGTGATTTTTATGAATACTTTCTTGCCTGAGACATTTCCATCATCTCCAGACAGATTGTTTTAAATCTAATCCTTGAACCACTGCTCTATTGATCACAGGCAGCCACAGAGACAGTAACTGGATCTGTTTTATTCCTCTCACAGTCTCCTCTCCCCCTCTTCCACCTCAAAAAGCATCTCCTCTGGTTTCCCTCCAGCCTGTCTCCACGTCCCTCTGATCCTTCAGATGACAGTGCTCATCACAGGAGAGGAAACACCCCAACCCAGAAGCTACAGTATTCTCTTGCTCCCTCTAGATGGTGCCATGGGCTTTCCCTGCGTTAATGAGCACCTCCTAAAATCGAGGCTTTGGCGAAGTGGGATTCACCCAACTGCAGATAGACCTCAGCGGCTGTTGTGGCAGAGGCTGTGTTGCCTTATGGTTGACAGATCATATGTAGATAGGAAATATAAATAGAAGGCTTCATCTTTTTCCTTTTTTTTTTTTTCTAACTGCAGTCTGGGACAACTGGATGCCCTTCTCTGCTGTAAGATCTTTGATCTCTTCCCTCTTTTTTTCACTGGATTTCACTTTCTCACCATCCTTTCTTTATTGCCCACAGCGGTCCTCTTGGTGGAATATAAAACAAGTTACATGAGAACTGACCTTTGAGACCCAGGGAGCAGGATTTATCTGTAGAAAATGCCGTCTGAACTAATTGAAGACGTTGTATAGTCAAAGGAAGGAAATAGAGGTGGTATCTGAAATAAGACAGTGCTGCCACCACCAGAAAAACCCTGTTTGTCTCCAAGGACTGAAAAAGGACCCCCAGTTAAGTAGTTCAGGTGTGTGTCTGCATGGTTGACATCTAAAGTTAGGTGAGATGAATAACATCTAAAAGTTACAAAGCACCTCAAATCTAAATGGCATTTATTTGCTCTAAGTACTAGGCACAACACAGAGCAAAAGGAATAGTATCATTTTGTTGTGGTAAACCTTGAAGTATATTGTAATCCCAGCCCGCAGGAGTGGAAGGTTCATTTTACTAGTGAAAAGATTAATTCTGAGCCAAACTAATCCTGACCTGGAGATGGTTCAGGTGTGGATCAGAGTCCAGTTTCAGTGGTTGAGTCTTTCTTTGATGGCCTGAAGAGTGACTCCAGTGAGACCCACAGGCTTCACACTTGGATCCCCATATTTATTCCCATGCAGACTTTTTCTGCTTTGACACATTATTACATCCAGAGGAGAAGATGACAGAGAATCCAGCCTGAGGTTTGCAGCTATTTGGGTCTGGGTGTCACCGTCAGCAGGAGGGAGCACAGCTGTGGGCAGAGAGCATGAGAAAACCGTCCCAAGCTCCCCGGCACGGCTGGGATGGCAACTGCAACAATTCCCACTACGGGGTACAGTTCACCATCACATTTTTCCCCTCCCTTCCTTCTATAGGTGTCATGGGGCAATAAAAACAGGTATTTGTTTGTTTATTTATTTATCCTTTCCAAGAAAGGATTTGTAAGTGTAGCATTGCACTGGCAACCTGCAGCTGCAGTTTTTACAGGAAGGCACAGTCTTCCCCGGTCTTTTTTTTTTTTTTTCCCCCCTTGCGAAATGCATGAATTGCTGTTATCTATGCCATTCTGAAGCAAAATCATCTGTAATGTTTCTCCTCTATTATAAATGGGGGAGTGCGAGGAAATTGCTTGTCACCCAGTGGTGATATGCAGCTTGTATTTACGTGGGAAAGCAATAAAATTGATCATTTCTGAACTGAACAAAAGTCACTTGGCTAGAGTTCAAAGCGAAAGGGCATGTGGGCAACACTGCTTTCTAATCCATAGAGGGGGGGACCGCTAGGCACCGGTCTGGTCTCTGCCTTGGGCAGGTCATTTACTCACCCACATTCCCTTTTACCCACATGAAAATAAGGCTCTTAACATGAATTGGTTTCATAGAAGTCTTATGATATTTAATTAGATGGTCTTGTAAAACTCAAAAGAGCTCTGAACAGCAGAGTGGAGGTATCTTCATCGGATGCACAAGTATTAAAGCAGAGACATCTGGAGACCTCTAATAGAGCACCGAGTACAGTCCTGACAGCTTGTTTTTAAAACCATGTTGAACAAGCAATGGCAGTAAGCACAGAAAAGAGCCACAGATTCAAGGGCTGGGAAAAACATCTTATGCTGTGAAGTCTTTAAGAATTTATTCTGTGTAAAGTATTGGAGAATGTTTGAGAATACAAATACATTTATGAGAAAATAGCAAGAAACACTGACAGGCTTTTGGAGCTCTTAAGAAGGTTATCGTAAGAACCAGTATGTGGAAAATAAAGCTGAAGAATTACAAATGAGAAGCTGGCATGTCTGCTAACAGTGAGCGTGCCTAACCACCGCATGAGCTAAGAGGAGGAGCGGTGAGCATCCCACACTGCAAATCTTTGGAGCAGCGCTCGGGAGTCTTGTGCCTTGGCCAAACACAAGTCACAGGTGTGCTCCGGGCTCGCTGCCGGCCTCACAGGCTGAAATGTAAAGGCTGGGGGTAGCAGGGATGAGATTAGCTGAGCTCAGCATCGCTCCTGGCCTTAAACACCCTGAACTCCTGAATCTAAGCTGGGTTAAGAAAGTGCAATTTCAAAGGGAACAAACAGACGCACAGTTCTCCATCCCTGAGAAATACGTTCTGCTGTAGGAAACAGTGGGAGGAATTGGAACTCAAGTTATCCAGTAACTATCCTCCGTGGCAAGTCAATTCTCCTTTAACCGGTGCTGCGTAGAGGGAAGGCTGGTCGATATCATTAAACCTGCACAATCAGTTGC
This sequence comes from Phaethon lepturus, assembly GCF_000687285.1. Lineage (NCBI taxonomy): Eukaryota > Metazoa > Chordata > Aves > Phaethontiformes > Phaethontidae > Phaethon > Phaethon lepturus. The sequence goes on from NW_010526819.1 coordinate 7,138, forward strand.
TTCAGTAATCCACTGGAAACTCGGAAAATCAAGTTTAGCCATAGCAAGATGAAAGGATTTTCCTTCCCACGTTGTGACCCAGTAATGAGAGAGCAGGGCTGGTTTGCTGATGGGAATGTTAAGTGCTGCGATTTTTGAGTGAGACAAGGCTTGTGGGGAGAGTTAACATCTTTTATTAGATCAACTAGTATAGCTGGAAAAATTAGTTGGATGTTCAGACATAGAGTCACATCTTCAAGGCTAAGCAGAGAGCTTGTGTCTTTTTAGTAGCTGTAGCACCGGATCAACTTAAAAATATTATCTCTATCCACAAACTCTGTCCCAGTTGTGCCCTTAGATCATGATGGCTAAAAGGGCTTTAACCCTGGAGACTTTAAAGGCCATTTTCACTTCATTCAGTCTCTTTTACTTCCAACTTAGGCATTTATTTACACAAATCCCTCAGAAATAACTTTTTTTTTTCCCTCCATTGTGATATGAACCCCTCGATATAATTTCATGGTTTAACTTTGCTCTGGCAAATGGCATCCCACTCCCTCTGGCTGTATCTATCATGTGTGGTGTGAGATCAGGCTGGAGAGCAAAGGAGCACCTCCGAGCTGGCCGGGGAGCAGCCCAGCTGCTGTGCCCGAAGACGACACCTGAATAACTGCTTTGCAGGCAGGTCACCTTTCTGTGAAGCAGGCACATCTTAAACAGCTTGGGTGGCTCGGGGCCTGGAAGTGCCTGGGTCCAACCTGGTTCCTCTCGCTGCGTTCTCAGTCGCTACGTTGACAGCTCAGGTGCACTGCTTTGCCCCGCAGAGACATGGTGTTAGATGTACATATCCCCCCTTGAGCATCCCCTGCTTTAACCTCACAGAAGGCATTAGGTTCTTTATGCCGGTTGTCCTTCTCCCCTCTCCAGCTTGCCCAAAACTCTGAAAATGTGACTTATTGCAGCCAAGCAATAAGTGTTTTCCTAAGGAGAAAGATGCACCAAACGTACCACATTATAACCAAAGCATTCATGTTTGTCAGTGGTTGTCAGAAGAATAGACAAGCTAGCAAAACACGCACCTGAATGTAGCTACTGTGTTTTCTGAGGGACCAATTCTTTCTGCAGAACCCATAAAATGTGTACTGCAGCTGTAGCAGACCTCCTCGGAGACGAATGGCATCCAAAAGCATACCTCGACGCAGCAGCACTGCTGGGAAAGCAAGTTCAAAGGCATCCAGCTCTCTCTGGAGGATACAGCTATGTTAGACCCTGCTGGATAGATGACTAGGTACCTGTTTTAGCACCAAAATATTACAAAGAGCTTTTTCTGCCTCAAGGCGGTGGTTTGCTGAAGCACATAAGACACATTTCCCATTGGCAGGATGAAAAGAAAACTTTCCCCCCCTTTTTTTTTTTTTTTTTCCAAAACACTACATTATGTCATCTCTGAAAAAAGCTTTATTGTACGCGTGAGCCGTGGCAAATATGGACGGAAGAGAACTGAAATGACAGCTTGTGGTGCTTGTATAAACACACATTAACCCTTTGCGTCCAGGGTTTCACTCAAACTCCAAGGCCTGGCTTATATCAGATGCCTTGAATTGCAATCAGTAGGTGTTGTGTGGCTCTCTTGTTGGGTTTTCTTAGCATGAAACTGGTGAAGTGCCTTATCCACTTTTGCTTGCTTTATAGCAAGACTGGGAGTACAGGAAACAATCCTGGATTTTCCTCTGCTGGACAGATGGTATGCTGTGTCCATTTCCCATTTGTATAGGTTGGTGAATATTTTTAATCTAGATTGTACCTTGGAAAGATAAAGAACAAGAACCAAATTAGATTTTACCCAGGCTAATTCTTCTCTCATTTCCTCCAATTTTACACCAGTGACATTAACATGATTAGCTTTTGATGTATGCGGGTACAAGTGAGAGAAAAATGGGCCCATGAAGAGTTGGCTTTAATTCAAAACAGCTGGGCAGAAAAAAGGTAGAGTGGGAAAATCCTGTTTTCCAGGAAAATGAGAGCTCACAGAGCCATTAGCTGTCCCTAAAGATATCTGTTTTAATGCATTACTTTAGAAGTGTAGTTAGTTATTCTTGCTGAATCTGAAACCCACCATGAATAACTGACTTTCTTAAATCAGTAAGTCAGTAAAAAGCCCAGGATGGCCTGGAAGATGCTCATTTTTAACTAGAGTTCACACGTTTGTCGCCTTACCCACCCCTCAGTGCCCAGCCTGGATCGCTAAAGAGAGGAATTTATTTGTCATTAAACTACTGAACTAAACAAGCTAATGGAACAGATATAATTTACAACTAAAATCATAGATGTTATTCTACATAAGCTAGGAAATTTTTTCTCGCATGCTCTGTCAAAGTCGTAGCTTTCGCAATCTGGTAACTTGCTGAAAATTGCCATTAGCTCTTAATAAGACCTGAGGGAACTGACTAATTTGCTGTGTTGATTAACATGCGTTAAGTAGAGGGACAACAATTCCCATGTAACAGAAGCTGTGATTTAACAGGTAAGAGCACAATCAAGTAGGTATAGGGGATCTATATGAATCTGCACATCAGTTTTATATCCTCATCTTTCATGGCCACTTGGGATGCTCAATACCTTTTACTGTCAAATCACATTCATTTAGATGCCAGCATATGGGTCTCAGTGCCTGCCTTTAAGCACTGGATTTTGATATTTTCTAATATTTTTCTAATCTACTTGGCATCATTTCACCGCAGGTTTCTATGCTTTGGACCTGTGGGTGTTCAGGATGGCTTCTGGGGGTGTTGTCATGACGCACAGCACAGACCAACAGCTTTTTATTCCCCCTGGACTGGGGATAATCCACATGTATGCATCTGAAGGCTTTTCTCTCGAGCAGCTGCTATTCTGCAAGCTGGTCAGGAGCCATCTATTACACAGGGCACAGTGCATTTCCATGAGTGGCAGCGCTGGAGGATTTTCTATTTGGACGTGCCTGCCAGGAAATCTCTGGAGAAGGATGGCAAAGACAGCAACTCAGAGGCAGAAAGTACTGTTACAGCGGACATGCGAACACAAAATGTGGAAAAGCTCTCGGGGGTTGCACAGGCTCTGCTGCCAGTGGGGAACAGCCGAGGTCAGCAGTGAGTGGAAGGAACCGTGTCAGTACATGGTCAAAGCCACGCTAACAGATGTGCTGCTTCCTGCAGACAGAAAGTCAAGACACCTTTGGCCAATTTCCTCTTTTTTTCTTTATTTTTTAAAATTGAGGCAAACCACAGTCCCTTGTGAGCAGCTTGACATGGCAGACCAGGAAACAGAGTGCTGGCCCTTTCCCATCTTTCTAGCCCTGATAGAAAATCGTGGAAATGGATTTCCAGGGTGGTACCTTGTTTCCTTGGCCATGAGCAAGCAACGTACCAGGGGCTCCCTCTTGTGATGGAAATAAGCAAGCAGAGCTCCATCCATGAATTACATTGTCCAAAGAATTTAATGAATTTGGGCAGGGCTACACCACCCTGAACTTCTCCAGGGCTTGTACAGCATACTGGTCCTGTTTGGTAGCTTTTCACACACTGGCAGAGCACGTTACAGACCTCCTTGTCTGGTATGTCCCCAAAGCCACCAACAGGCTGCCAAAGGAGCATGGTTAGAAACGTCTACTGCATGTGGTATACATTAGAAAATAGGGTGTTTTGGACCCAGCTGGAACCCCTGTGGCTCCTTAATATTGAATTTGCTGTGGCGAGAGCCAAAAACAGATGGTTTTATTCATTGCGCAGTCTGTCTTCTGCAGTAGACCCTTTAAAAGCTCATGCAGAAACACTGGATCTTTCAGGCACCTGAGGGAATTGTCAAACCCCAGATCCAGACCTTATCACTCACCCTGGTCACTTCCTTCGTGCTACAGCCCATTAACACCACTCCCCTCCAGACCTCAGCGCATTCAGCTCCATAGCGGCAATGAGCTACACCGCCAGCTCCACTACTTTCCCTTATTGCACCATCGTCTGCTGAACGCCTCACCTAAAAGATTATGCAATTCAAAAGCCAAAAATAACTTCTTTCCCTGCTCTTTAGGGTTTTACAGTTGGCTGATACAGAGCAAAGGCTGGGACCGAGGGACAGAGTGCAGATTAAACTGAACTTAGGCAACAATTATTCTTTTCCTCTGCAGAAGAGCCACACAGGGAGGGACTGTATTTTCTCACCTTTGTCTGGCTTGCACTCTCATGCCAAGGGAGCAGAGAGAATGTATTCGTGCCTCAGCAGACCTTGGGAAGCAAGTTGTTATTCTTTTCATTTAAATCACAGTTCATACAACCCTAGAGTGAATGAGCTGCTACCTGAGGGGTCACAGCCTCCATGCAGCCATGTGTTTTTGACTGCTTGGCCAAATGTCTTCTTGCTCCTAAAATATTTGCAAGTGTTCTCAGAGTGAGAAACGGGACTTTTAAAAAATTATTGCAAGATGTGAGCCTCCGGTTCAACAGTATCTACAGAACTGTCTTCTCAGCAGCTCTCAAACGCTAAAGGAGACGTGGGAAGCCTCCAAGGAAACCCTTGACTGGGGATATTCAGTAGAAGATGATTCCTCTTTCAGAACCAAACTGAAACCTCAGGAGAAGGTGGAGCAGCTGACAAGACATTTTTCTCTAGCAAAATCTTTCACAATTTCCTTTTATTTTTTTTTTCAATCCCTTCTGGGCTGAAAATACAATGCTCTCAATTTCATAATGGAATAGAAATTACCCAAGTTGTTTCCCTTTGAACAGTTTTGAAGCTAATACTCCCTGATACACTTCACTTTAGTAACACAGAAGCATTTCATATGGGGTTTTGTTTTCTTTACTCCTCACTTCACTGGCACACAATCAAAGAAAAATCATGCAGGAAAACATGGGAAACACTAACAGGAAAATAGAAGCAAAACCCCCAAATCAAACACAGTAGTAATAATTCAAAATAAAGGCACCATTTAAAAAAAAAAAAGGATTTCAGAACATTCTTCAAACATGATTGTACCATTTCTTAATACTGGTAATCCTTCAGACAACTTCAGGAGGATTTAATAGGAAATTACCTTCCTGAAGAGCATGCATACATATGACATGTAAGACAGTTGCTTGTAATAAATATCCATCTTAGAACTCCTGGGACATTTAGCTTATTTAAGGGCATCTGAATTTAACTGTGGGAACGAGATGTGGCTCCAATGGTATTTTACTAATGATTTACTATGAGCTTGTTCAGATTGCTTACATACTTAGAAACTGGGAAACACATACATAGAGACACTCACCTCCACAGATGCCCTCAAACCTTGAGACCAAGATAGAAAAGAATGTTCTACATAGTGCACTTTTTTGCATGCTTCAAACTTTTCCATACGTGTCTGCATCCAAGTTAGTTGTCATCTAAGAACTATTAGCTAGAAACTGGAATAACAACCACAAAAATACAGCATTGAAAAAGCCCTCAAGGATTTTGCACATCACTAAAACACATGAAGCACATGATCCACAAGCTGTGTTTGGAAACCAAAGCTTGCTGCTACTCTGGCCATCCCAGACAGCTGGTCCACTGGCTTGCAATATAAAGCCCTGAAGAGCTGCAGTTGCACAGCGAGCGAGTCAGAGGACCCCAGACACTGTCCATCCACGTCCTGCTACCAAGTCGCTTTAAAACCTCAGAGGCTGTGGATCAGAAGCTTGAAGGTTATAAGTGATCTCAAGGTGACTGGAAGCAACGTGTCATCAAGGTTAACAAGACAGCAGATACGTTGATATTGGCTTCCAGCATGTTGAGTTGCCTCTATACGAAGCGGGACTCCAGCCTGCCCTCAGTCCCTGACTTCACCATTGACCTCACTGCCTATGAGATGGCTCATGTTCAGACTCAACTACGGCATATGCTGACTCTGCAAAGAAACAAGGACACTGGAGGAGACTACCCTGAGCTTGAACCCAAACCCTCAGCAGGGCAGTGGCTTATAAAGCCAGGACCGGTCTTGTCTGTGAGACCATCCCGAACCTTCATGCTGTACTTAACCATTCTTTCTCTACTCTGCTCCCAGCCTTAAGTGCAAGCATTGTTACCACCACGTTCTTCTCCAAAAAGGGAAAAGCAGCAACATCCAGCATGGGAAACCAGGCACTCACCCAATAATCCCCAATGATTACCCAGTTTCTACATAAACTTGCAGTCAGAATAACAAGTTTGGGCAAAATACTTCCCCTTCACACTCAAACACCATTTTTAAAGGTCTAGAAAGGCAATGCTACTAGCTGGACAGTCCAGAAAGAAAATGAAACAAAATGGGGCACTGAATTGTTTCAATAAAAGAGGAGATTCCAGCTTGCCTTTTGCTTGGGACCACTTCAACCATTCAGTTTGGTTTTATCCTAAACACTTGTACTTAGACAACAGAGAGACCGGCCCTTCTCCATGGATTTCATCCACACCAGAGCCTGACAGTCTTCCTCCTCTGGTTCGGCAGCCCTCCTACACAATGTCTTGAGAAGCAGCTGCTGTTTCACAGACCAACTCATGTCATGACCCTTCCCATATACATTTATGCTCTTTACTAAAAATACCACGGTCCCTTTCAACTCATGTGCCCTACTAGAGGGAGGAGCACCATGCACCAGCCTCCATGCTGTGCAGAGGGTGCTGGCCGATCCAAGAGGACAGCACAGTTTCACGCTTTGATGGTCAGCAGCTCAAGGATGGATGAAGGACATACGCAGTTCTCCCCCTTGGTTCTTCTTCCTCACTTACTTACTTCAAGCTACTGCCTTGCTTTAGCCCACTCCTCCTGGCCCTATTTGTAGCCATGATGCCAAGTCTTGGGGTGTTTTTCCCAGTGTTTCCAAGGGCATTGCCAGTTCCAGGAGGATATGGGGTGACAACCACAGCTCCTGCAATGGCGACAGCTCTGCAATTTCTTTGCAAATTTACAAACCTGTGATTACTTGAAATCTTTCAAACAGATCTACAGCTGCAAAGGGGCAGGGCTGCCATCTCTTCTCTCCTCTCCTCATTCAGACACTATTCTCCTCAGGCCTGGGCATCTTTTGAGGCTCCATAAGACCTAATGTAGGTGATAAGGTTTCCAGGACAGAGTCTGGTAAGGGTGGGAGCTTTGAAAGAGACTTCAAAGAGTCTGCAAGTTAGATGTGGAGACACATGACTTAGTCATAAGAAGTAACTGAGCCTCTCTGTTATTTCTCTCTCTACCTCACCACCATCCTGTGCTAGTGGGAAGAAGGAACATCATCTACCTGGCACAGGCTCAGTGTCATGCTGGAGAGGCTCTAAGTGTCATCTCCCCTCCAACCTCTCACCAGGGTCTTCCACCACAGCAGACATGGCTCTGCTGTCTGCTTCCTTCGCTGTGACTGCATCTGGCATGGCTTCCCCTCAAGAGCTGTCCCCAGAGACAGAAAAATAATTAATGGAGATAAGAAGCATCCCCTGAACTGGAAAACCTGACTAGAAATGTCGAAGCTGGCTCCTTTGTTGTGTCCGGAGGTGGGGATAATGTACTGTGGTTATAACATGTTTGGTAAAGCACCAATGCAAACACCAAGGGCCTTGAATTTATAGGTTTTGGGAGGACAGATGGGATTTTCTCAGACTTCTTCAGTGGGAAAGCAGCTGGTTACAGAAGCGCTGGCTCCCCAACTGGATGCAGTGCCCACACATCTGCAAAAACGTGGGGTATCAAAGATGGAGCATGGAGAGGGTGGCTACTTGTCCACCCCTTGGAGAAGGAAGGGCAGCCAAGTTCATCTGGTCCCAGGTGGGTTAAAGAACAGATCAGCTCCTTACAGGAGAAGAAGGAATTAGGAAAACTTCTGGGGGAGAAAAGCAATAAACCTCAATGAAGCAGACTGAGTCGGAGGCCTTTTAAAGAGTGACTCAGCCAGAGTCTAGCAATTCTGGGTAAGACTCCATGCTATAAAGAGCTCCTAAGTGGAGGTGTTGAGTGATTGCTTTATTGTTTCTTACAAACCTTGCTGTGAAATCCCTGTAAATATGTTTATGAGCTTGTTGGGGCAGCTTCCCTGCTGCTGACTGTACTGTAAATAAACATGTGTGCCTTTGATTCACGGAAGTTCATCTTCTGGACTCCATTATGGTCCCTGGCTCTGCTTCCAGTTCAGACGTGGGGCCCCTCCTGCTGCAGCTCACAAGGAGCACGACATTTATGCTCTCCAGCGAATAACTAGAAGAATCAGTGCACATGTTTAGGATTACACGTCCCCATATGGCAGCCTCGTTTGCCTCCTCCTCTTCCCCCCAGAAGAGCTCTGTGAACCTCACCAGCTCTGAAAAAGCAGCCTGTGGAAAGGCCACCAGGTCTGGAGACAGCTTGCATGCACTGTCCTCCTTCCTCCCACGCAGCAAGGACGTTTGGACATGACCTTCTGAGCTTGGGTAGGCAATGCAAGATTTGGACGATGCATGTTGCCTGCATGCAAGGAAGATATTTGCAAGCATGTGGTACATCTACATTTGAGGGCAACCTCAAGACACTACACATTTTGACTTCCACCCTGCAGTTTGCTTGGAGCAACACATGCCAAAACAGTGTGACCAAGGCCAGCTGACAAGTCTGCTGCCCCATGCTGTCTGCCCTGTCCTCTTGCACAACGCAGCTGCCTCTGTACCATCACAGCCTTGTGTTCAGAGCAAGCTCAACTTGCTGATGTTTGACCCTAAAAGCCAGGATTTTGTGATGCCGGGGATGTTCAGGCACTGCCAGATGAGTGGCTGACATCTGTGCAAAGGAGGTTCAACACAGGGAAGGACAAATCCTCTCATGCCATCCCAGTGCAAGCTGTCCAACTGTCAGGGAAGGATTCTCCAAATCCCAACGCAAACCTGAAGACAGATAATTTTCACACATACGTGTGAGTTCCCTGCCATTCTGGTGTGTCCATATAAACGAATGGTCCCAGCACACGCAGCAAACCCATGAGCTTCAGTGAAACCTCCACTAAGCCATCCTTCTGTCTCTAACCAAACCAGCCCCCAGCCAGGGTTTCTTCAATATCAGGTGGTGTGGCACTAAACCTGAATTCCTAACCACCGTAAAAAAAAAGTCAACACTGAAGAAAACATCTCAGAAATGCAACAGCAGCAAAGGGAGATTTTATCAGTTTCTCTGCTTCCACCCACTCTCCTATTATGGAGTTAAAATATGGGGTTGGTCCAGGAAACAATATACATCAAAATAAAAGAACCAGGATATTTGCCTATCATTATAAACCAGAGACACACCAAACATCACAAAGAATCCTGCAAGCAAGGAAGATTCTTGTGCACTCAGTGAACAAAAAGCTCCAATTCCGCGTAACGCCTTGCAGCCCAACTGTGATCCGAAATGTTTGAAGCATAACTTAATAAATTGTCATAGGCATAAACAGCAGAACAGGGAGATATTTCTTAACTGGCTTTTGAAATTAAACAGAATCAGCGCTGCAGGACAGCAGCTCCACAGGACAAAACACTGAACAGAAGTTTCTCGCAGGGAGAAAAAAAGGACCTGCTTGTGAGAAAGGACCTTGAGGAGGTCTAGCGTTGTCAGAGGCTGAAGCCAAGTAGGGCTGAAAGGATTGAGCAGCTGTGCACCTGCATGTCAGCATGCCTCTGAGCATCTGCGGCAACGAGTTTGTGTACACAGAGAAGTGGGTCTTAAGCAAATGGCAGACAGTGACCCTGTAATTAGGGCACTGGGCCAGGACTCCGAAGGTTAGCGCAAGTCAGGGCGTATTTCAGCACATTATTTTCTGTAACACCTAGGCACTGGATTTCCACACATGTCAGTGAGGAATCAGGCGTTGGTTTTCAAGTGGGAATGTGGGTCTCCAGCTTTCTGAGTCCTCCCAGTCATCTGAACCCTTTGGGTCTCCCTTCCCTATCTATAGGACAGGAATAATAGTCTCCCAGTTCTCCTGCCTGCCTTGGCTATTTAGGTTGCTGGTGTCACTGGGTGGAGATTCTCTTCCACTACAGAGTCCTATTCAGACCAAACAGTAAACTGAAAACCCAGGAGTATTGTGCCAGACACCCCCATAGCTGCCAGATCCTTTCTTTGCCCAGGCAGGGAGAAAACTAATCAGGATACCAGTCTGGCACCAATAGCAGCTGGTTCCCATTTGGACCACCTACATGTTGTGAGGATAAGGAAACTGTCTCCAATTATTTTCCAAAAAACAGTCAGAAGAAACCTATCAACAGATCTCCCTAGTTTCTGCCTCTGCAAAAATGTTTATCTTTTGCCTCCTTTTTTTTTTAATCAGCATTTTTCATTTGTGGTTTTCAACTAAACATTAAGTATAAGCAAGTAAGATAAGTGACGAAGGGAGCGGTCTAGTGCTTGATGATTTAGTTTAATGGTTTGACCGTGGGGTCTCAAACTGGTATCTACAACACAGAAGTCCCCATCTATTCCCAGTTGTTTGTGAAGACCTCTAGGGAGGAGCAGAGCAGGAGGTGAACTCCCAAGGAAAAGGAAAAGCTGATGGGGCATTTCTGAGATACGTTTGCAGGGACATCCTGGAAAACCAGCAGGATTTGTCCAGTCTGGCAATTTGCAGTGCCAATGAACATTTTTACAAAGCAGGCATCCAGAATATTTTTCCTCATATGTTCACATCTTACATCTCCAGCTCAGTCTACCTCCAAACATTCCCATTTTTTGCAGCAACTCAGATCCTACTCTGAACTCTCTGGTGTAGTCCCATCCTTAATTTTAACTTCTAGTTACCTGGACTATGCAACTTCAGTGAAAGGGAAATTAAGAGGATTTCCCTCTCCCAGCATATGGTTGTCAATTGACCTCAGAAACAATTCAGATTTACTGCTCCCATTTGATGGCTCATGGGAAAAGAACTGGCTCCATGGCAGTAAGTCAGAGACGAGAAGACAGTTGCCTGAGCAATGTGACTGATGGCCACAGACAGAAATACTTTCCTCGCTGTTTTGCAGATCAGTTGCTGCACCTTAGACTTTAAACAAACATATGGTGACTGACCTTCAGATGCTGATCTGGAGCCTTGCCTTTCATCTCTCTCCACTGTTCAAGTTTTCCTCTCTCTATCCACATCCAAGCCATTGCAAATATTCCTCTTTTCTTTTTCTCCTCCCCTTGCTTTGGCTCAGCCATGGCCTGAAGACTCCAGACAAGAACCATTCAGCGTAATTCTACACCCTGTGTTATGCAGATAGTCAAGTGAATGATTTAGTGGTCCCTTCTGGCTCAAAAATCTCTTCAGGTTAAATCCGTAACGGTAATGCTAATGCAGACATTTTGCAGATGCTTATTTCAGGACATGCATGTTTGCAATTCGCTTTGTTTGGTGGCTAGGAATAATTCAGTTCCCAAAACAGCACTGACAACCACATTCATTAATTTATTGGCAACCACTTAATTCCATTTAAAACAAACTTAGAAATCCTTGTCCATTTTATTTTAGTATGTATACTTATTCATGCAGGCCCTAGAAACAGGAATTTCAGACAAGCACATTGCATTACTTAGCATGTCTGAACGTTAGCTTTTAAATAAGCTGGTTAAAGCATATTAGCTAATGAGGAAATTTTTAGTCATTCCCCCCAGTCTACAAGACTTGAGTGGCAAGAGAAGCCAGACCAGTACATCTAACCAATATGAAATTTACCTCAAAAAACAATAAACCAGATAGCTCTTCTAAATATGCAAGATATTTTGTCACGAAGTTAAGCTCTTACAGATGCTATCTGTTCCAGAAGATGGTCATCTAGAATCAGATCTAGAATAGTCTGGGTCTGAGTGCCCGTTCTCAACTCAACAGGATTACGTGCCTTGCAGGATTTGATCTGACTGTAGAAATGAAGCCTGAAGTAGGTTATGAATTTACGTGATTCACAGCTCCTTTAAGTGGAGGTGATTCATCCCTGTTCTGCCAAAAACACCTCCAAAAGATACAGTGCCAGGCCATCCTCATAACTGGACATAAAATCAACCCCAAAAAAGAGGGAGCGTGGAAGGAGAGAGAGATAAATGTCCAGTTAATCCAAACACTACTTTATCCCTCAATCCAGATGCTTAAAAGATTTGACAAGGGGAGAGCTGCCATGTAGCAAGCACATATGGGCTAGAGGATGGTTAATGTGCCCTAAAGTTTGATAATCTGAATAAAAATGGATTTTAGAAATTGGTTTGGATTAACTTGATCTGCTTTTTAGTGAAAAGATTTGGAATCCTAAACAAGCAGTTTATCCACGATTAACTCATTTAAACGCTTTCACAGATAAACGTATTCCCAGTGTCCCAAGCTGTAGGAGGTTTACCATTTGGGAATTAAGCTGGACCTCATCTCAGGGTTCTTCTGCCCTTCTCCTCCATGTCTGCTCACTCTGCAGACAGCTCCTTATCATATCACCTCTTTCCTTCCTTTTGCTGTAAGGGGATGGAGAAATCAAGATGTGGGAATTTCTTCCCATCCATTCCCATCTGGCTGTGATTTCCTCCCCCTATTGTCTAGTGGTAAAAAAGATTATCTGAGACACGCTTGGTTTGCCAGGTCACTGAAGAAGCCCAAGGATGGAGAGTCAGCCATGCGGCTGCTGCCTTAGACTGACATGCAAGTCCTTCAAGGGGAAGGGGGGCCCGAGTCCACCTCTCTGCTTAGAGACTACCCAGCAATAAGAATTAGTCCTTGAATTATATATGAACACCCAGAGCAGTTCTGCTGCTTTCTCCTTGCCTCTGGACCTGTCAAAACTCATTGTCTATGCCTACACTAGCAAACTAAATGAAACAGGGACATGGGCCCAAAAAATGTCATGCAACCATCCACACGGTTACCTTATTTGCATCCCCCTTGGCCAACTTGTAGTGCACAGGCACGACTCACAGGTTAGCACAGGGCCCAGTAGGCAATTTGGATGCAGCCATCCTTGTTTGGGGATTAGAAGGATTAATATAAGCATAAATTGCACAAATTGGCCTCAGAGCCACAAGCAGCTCCTCATCCATTTTATCTGCTGGTATAGATGGATGGTAAACTAAGAATACAAGACGACAGTTCAGGAGTTCCTTGATGTGACAGAGATGCCGAGGATGGGGCAGTGGTGTTGATGAGGGGCAGCCAGTGCTGCTGGGAAGCCAGGGAAAGGAGGTTCACCTTCCTGTTTGCCACAGAGAAAGGATCTGCCTGCAAAAAACTCATTTTATGCCATAGGTTGCAGCGCATGCCTGTTGTTTTGGGATAAGGAACAAGGTTAGTTGCTCACAGGTAACTCAGAAGAAGCTAACACTAAGATCCAAGAAGTCCTCCAAACGTGAAATACTTTCTGCCCATTAGATAAAATGGTCTACGAATTTCCAGTGCCACAGCTCATCAGAAGTAGTAAGTTTTTCCCATACCTTTTTTTTTTTTCATAAAAGACTATGATTTTTTTAATCTCCACAGGAATGTTCTGGGGTTTTGTTTTGTCTTGTTTTGTTTCTTTCCCAAAGGAGAGGGAAGATCTGTTTTCAGGACTAAAAGCACCTGGAAATAAAATGCATGATTTATACTAGACCTTAAAAAATTTATGCTTTGGCTCTTTGCATTTCTTGAGGCTTACTGGTGAAAACTGGCATTTGTGTCCAGATGCAGCCTATTACTAGGCAGATGTCTAACCTTAAACTGCTTCTCAGTGCAGACACACAAGCTGTGCTTTCTCATCCAGACACTTTTGCTGTAATTCTTTTTTGGCTTTACTGCTTTTTTCACAGCTTTTCTTCATTTTTTTAAATTAAAAAAAATCATTATTTAAAATCAAATGCATAGAAGATGAACAAAAACCAAGTCTTGTGAAGAGAGCATAGTCCAAGCCTCTCTGGCAGGATTAAGCTGCCCTTAGCACTAAATGGCAAAGTCTTGCTCCAAAAGCCCAGGCAAGATGAGGTATGAAGAAAACCAAATCTAATTAGAAATGTAGCTTCATTTACTCAAAATGAATCATGTCACATGTAGAAACCCCATGTTGCTACACCAGCCTGATGATTCAGTGCAACAACTATTGCTAAAATATTAATGTCAATGCAGCATTTGTCAAGGCATTGAATTCACTGTCCTCCGGGGTAACGAGCTACAAAATGTTATGTAAAGGGGATCTAGAGCTGCAGAGGGAGGTAGGTTCCTACCCTGAACGTTTAACTCTGCTGCAGTCCTCAGGATCCACCAGGGCTGTCTCTGAACCACCTCCATCCAAAGTTCTCCAGACCCTCAAATTTCCCTCACTGGCCCTAAGCAAAATCACTGAGAAATTACATTACCTTCCAGTACTTGGATCAGGGGAAAACCACATCTTGAAGTCTCTGAAGCATATAGGTCCAAGAGAGACATTACCCGCTTATTCATGGTGCTACCATGAAGCACAGGAAACACATTGCTCCATATCCCAAAGGCCAAAGGGGCCAAAGTACTTGGTTGAAAGGATGGGAGGAGTCATGAGTGTCCCCCTAATAGCTGGTACTATCCATGTTCTTCTGTCAGCTACATTGTGCCACTGTTTTTGCTACACTGAATGCTCAGTTTATGAACACAGATGCATAAGAGAAGAATATAACACCCCACTAGTTTAGGATAAGAACCTGGGATGTTATGGTAGGTCAACCTTTGCTAGACACAAGGTGCCCACCAAAGGCTTTCTATCACTCCCCTCCTTAGCTGGACAGGGGAGAGAAATTCTCATAGGTCGAGATAAGGACAGGGAGAAATCACTCACCAATTACCGTCATGGGCAAAACAGACTTGACTTGAGGAAAAAAAAAACCCAAAACTTATTACCAATCAAATCAGAGAATGAGCATGGATATATGGGCAGAAGACCTTACATGGCGAAGACCTAGGGACCCTTGCCTTAGAGGATCCTACACTACCTAGGATCTCCCTGTGTGTGGATAGACTCACAACCAAGCCAAGTGAGAACTGGAAAAATGTTCCTATATCAACAGTGAATACTTTAACTACTAATGTCTTCTTGGATGGACTTGAGCCAAAGCTGCACATGTCCTTTCACAGAGCCTGGCTACAACAGCAGCCCTGATGGCCAATAACCTTACTGCTGCAGGCCTCAGGAGGTAGTGGTGGGCAGCATCAAGGTTTAGGTAACTTACCTCCTGTATCCCTCTATGACACTGTGTGGCAAATGAGCAGAGAATTTTGAAAATTTCTCTGAGGAAAAGCCCTCAGAGAACAATTAATCTGCTCTGCCTTAGATACCTATCTCAGGATGAGCTGAATCACCTTCCAGAGGTTCTGATTTCTATATGTGGACGGAGCCAGCAAAGACTAACTCACACTTAAACGTTTTATTCTTGGTCTAACTTTGGGCAGATGGGTCCCACCCTTAGGTGCTCCATATCTAATAATCAGACATTTCCTTCACAACACTCTGCTGAGCATCAGTTACGCTTGGATGAAATATCCAAAGGCCATAATGCCTATTGTGCTCCCAAAATACACACATACGACCACCTTTGTCTTGACACCTCCAAGGTGTCTGGATCCCCAACTCTTGACTGAAACCCAACAACAGTTTTAACCATGCATTTCTTTATTTTATCAGTGGAATCTGACTCAGTGTATTTTCTGAGCTTACTTACCACATTTGGGCCTTCTAAAAAATCCATGGCACTAGCTAATTTTGCCTAGTACATGCATTCCTATCAACAAGTTGGCTGGTTTGTTTTCAAAAAAATTCTCATTCTCCTTACCTGGGAGTTGTATCTCTGTTGGCCACATCTCTTAGGCCACCACCTACAGTGGTCTCATGACAGGGGGCTGTATCCAGTAGTGCCTTCTGATTGCCTCTACGTGGTTGACACACACATGAACAGCATGGTGCAACAGGCAAAGGACCACAGCAGTTATCTTCTTTTGACTCTGAGACCTTGCTAAATGGTGCCACAGTCTGCCCCACCCCAAATATAAAGCAGGCAATCAGCCAGTCCACAGAGTATATAAATACTATTTTGAACATGGAGTCCTGGACCAAGTGAGAGATGAGGAGGCAGTGCCACAAATGGATATTTTATTAGAGACCTAGACTTCTCCTCAGGGCTGAGAATTTACCTAGGTTATATGTTAGCCAAGAGTTAGGCATTGCAGTGCCTAAAACACATTATGGGCACATCTTCTAGGCCCTTCACAAGAGGGGAGTGGGAAAAACAACGAAAACTTTCCAACACGCTGCTCCAAGCCAAAGCTTAATCTGATGTACTCTGGCTGAATAGTTATAGAGTGAGAATAACCCTGTGGTAAATTATTTTCCCTGCACCAGCTCAATTTCGAGGTTATTATTCAGAGCACTTCGCTTCTTTCAGCCTAAACAAAAGCACTGATCTCTTTACAAGTGCCCATGATCCTTAGTTCTGTTTTTACGCTTCTGCTTTTAAAGGATATTTTTCTGCTCCAAAGCTCAAGATGAGCATTGTAAGTTGCTTGCTGCACACAAGGAAATGAGCGCTAAGTTGTGTACATGGCTTTGCCTTTGGAAAAGCTGGAACAGAGTTTATGAGAAAACTCTCAGGAAACCAGCCTACCTAATGATGGCCACGCCATGTTTTTCTGGTTATGATTAACACCGGAGAGCTGACATTGCTTAGCTCAAATGGTGTTTTCAGCGCAGATCTGGGAAGGATCCAAAGCTTCTTTTTGTTAATTTGTCAGAGTGGATTAATTTTTCAGCAGCCCATTACTGGAATGTAGCCTGCCCGGCTTCAAGCTTCATTGTGAGAAACCAGGGATACTGAGCTGACAGCAGTCATGGGCAGACAGAGCCCAGATGTGGTACAGAGCTGCAGGAACATACCAACGACATCTGGAGATCAGCTTGCTGCTCATGAGTAAGACTTGGAGGACATATTTCAGACAGAGTCTATCTACTTCCACAACCAAGCAATCCATTCCCAAACAAATCACTCCCAGAATCACAACTGCTGGGTCTTAAATAATATCTGTCCTTGCCTTGTAGCTCTAATGGGACACCGGGAAAGAGAATATACTGCATAACTGTTATTTCAAGCACTGGATACCAACCCTGAAATATTCCACTAAAGACGTAGCACTGGCTCTCTCACTTAACACTAGTAAGAAGATCTGATGAGGATCAAGTCCCGGGAGCTACAGGTGACCAAGGAGAAGCTTGGTCTGAATCCAAGTTTTGCATCACTGAGATGATGAAGGACAAAGGTATCAAAATAAATGGTTGCTATCTCCAGCTCCTCAAAGGAGCTGATGTGTGGATATGGCTAGCATATCCACACATCAGTGTGGATATGTACAGTACACAGTGAGTGTACTCACTGATGGGGTGCTAGTCATATCCTTGCTTCCTGCCTCCTGTTTGCAAAGCCACACGCGAGTCTAATAGACCCATATTGTTATTCTGTACCTGAGGTATCTGAGAAAACTAGGTCTGCTTCGGACACAGAAGTGGGTTTCTCTTTAGCAAAACCAGAACATTATACTTCTCACTCCTGCAGATTCGATGACTGCAATGGAGTTTTACCTGATTTCATTGGTGCATTTATTGGTTACCTTCTCTCTCATACAACCTAACCCAGCACAACTCTACTGAAGCCAGTGCTGTTGCATCTTACAATATACCAGTGTAGAAGCTTCTCTATAGTACATTTGTTTTTAATTAATGAGTCAATTGCAAGGACCTTCCTCACCTCACAAATCAGATCAAACATCAACCACTGAAAATAATGTGATGTAAAAAATCAGCACGAAGTGAAAATTAGACCCTTTGCCATCTGTTCTCCTAGTTGTTCTTTATTCAAAAGAAAGACCTACTGCATACACATCTGCTTTACCTGAATAAGCGCTTACATACATCAGCATACATGTTGGGAGGGTTAAGCCCAAAATTTATAAGGAAATGACAAGGACAGTTGAATGAACAATGACAAAAGAGTCATGGGGAAGACTGCAATGTTAAACGGGGGGGCAGACGGCTGACAGAAACCAGCAGTCAAGCCTGGACTTGGATATTATTTTTGTTTTTTCTATAAATGCAGGGTCACTTTCTCAAAAGCTGCAGCTTTATGTGGCCAAAAACTGGTCCTTACACCCTCGATAGTCTTTGTGAGAGGAGAGTTGTTGTTCGTTGCTGCCATGAAGGATGATGAGGCACAGAGTCCTGCTCCACCAGAATTCCCCTACCCAAAATAACTCTTTCGCTTGAGTTTTGGTGTTAAACTCTTTCTTGCTAAACTTTGCAGCTTTCCAGTGCTAAATACAAAATCTTTAAGTACAGTTTATATAAAAATGCAGAAGAACTTGCAAATTCTTTGAGTTGGATCCCCATAAACTAAAATTAAGATATTATTTTTATTGTATGCACAGTGCCCATTTTCCAAAGGAGTGTCTAACCATCACGATGAAGGTCTGAGTGTGTTCATTTGTGTGTGTTTGTCTGTACATATGTGTATATATACACGTATCTTAATATGCCTTCA
>NW_010526819.1:25629-35304 GCF_000687285.1 Phaethon lepturus
TTTCTGCATGGGATAGCAAGGTACTGTCTGGTCCAGAAATGAAGAGTGACCTTGAAATTTTTTTTAAGCTTTGTGAATGAAAGGTTCAAGCAGTTACAGCAGGAGCCTGGTTGTCTTTTTCAGCCCCCTACAACTTCAATATTAATTTATCACCTCATCTCTCACTCAGAAAAGGAAGAACGACTGCCAGGCTGCGGGCACTAGGAAAGGCTGGCCTGCATTTCAGATGCTGAACTCTTGTGCTTGAAAGATTCGTATGCAAAAAGACAGAAGGAGTAACTTCTATAGACGTGATCAAGATGAGGACTTTGGAGATGAAAGGCACCAAAAACTTGCTTAATTCTCAGGAAGATCTTTCTAACATAAGTCACAAAATAATTTGTAGGCTGCAAAACCATGGACACTCATTAGTTTCAAGGCACAATGCGTAGCTGTGCTGTGCACTGTGTCTTGTTTATAAAACATCTTTGCCACAGGCCTAATGATTGCTCAGAACACACACCACCATTGAGTTTTTTTGCCTCTGTGGTTATAAGGCAATGAAGGACAATGTGCCCTTTGAAACAGGATGAATACACTGATAGAACGTCAGCAAGGAAATTATATTTATTGCTATGGCCGTGTTATGAATAGCACCAAAGATAAAATACGACGCTAGAACCACATGGCATGGAACTGAGGCTGAAAGATGAAAAAAATCACAACCAAAGGCAACCTTGCCTTCAGAGGTTTGCAATTATAAATCACATTGCAAGAGTTTCTCTCTCAGAAGAGAGAGTTAGTTCTGAGACAAATGACTAAAGCAATATTTAGTGCCCTGCATTGAGCTAATCAAAGCAAATCTCTTCCCCAGACTTTGAGTTCATCAATATTTCATACATACAAATGGAAGCTCTACCACCTTTTGAGACTGTTTTACCCTAAGTAATTTTATTTTATACAAGAGTGCACCTGTGCCTTTATTTTTCCCATAGGGTCAGCAACAGATTCAGATCTCTGCATACAAATCAACAATGCCATTCTTCCACGTCATCAATACATTCAGGAAATAGCTCATACTCATCACAAGGTTGAATTTGGCTAGAGTCTTCTTGAAACCTCTCCAGATTTCTTCCTATCTGAGTAGTAGACAGCACTTTTCCACCTAAGCAAAATTGGGAAAAGCATCTCCTTGATGAAACATATGCAGACCATGCTTAGATGACCCAAAAGAGACATATCATAAGCCTCATGGTTGTTCCACTCCACTGACTTTAATTTAAGTTTCTCACTACCCCCTTCTGTTTAGACATTCTTGTACCCTGGACATCTAAAGAAGTGTTGTGATACCACACACACCTCTTTGGATGGTATTGAACACTAGATACAATACCGTCGCATGGTGCCATGCCCAAACTAAGGTAGAGAGATATTTTTGACCTTTCTTATTCCTTGATTTTTACACATGGCTTTGAGATGGGCATACTAATCAAAACAACATGCTTTTGTCCTCACAGACATGTTGTGAATGTACTCTTTGCAAAGCACCCCAACACTCCCATGACCCTGCAAAGAGGGCGGAGGAATCATTGCAAACTATGACATTTTACAGGTGGTTGGCACAAAACTCCAGGAAATAAAGCCTGAGGGAACAATATCTGCAAAGAAATATCTCATTATTAACCATCACACTCGTGAAACTAGAGTATGTATCCATGTTATTAATGATGATATCGTTCACTGAGGGACTTGAAGGTGGTTGTCACCCTTCATTCTGGCTTTTGCTTAGTTTCTGAGTGCCTGATTCCAACAACCTGGAGCGCTTTCACAGAGGTTGGTGGAGAGGGGACATGTCCCCACTCACAACCTACCTCTGCCTCAAACCATGAGCCTTCATGGGAGAAGAATGGCTGGAGAAGCCTGAAACTTCTGAGTGGTGGCAGAGAAAGTGCCCCGCACACAACAGCTTCTCCCTCTCTCTCCTTCTTCCCTCTCAGTCTCAAGACATGCTTTGAATACAAAATGTCATTTTTCCTGTCTGAGACGCTGACTGCAAACCCTGGCAAGTGCTTGCCAGACTGATGGGACCCAGTGAGCACACTAACATGATGCCAAGAAAGTGAACTCAGGGCTTGCAGCTCCTCAGCCACATAAGTAAAAGGAAATTCTCCCGTGGCTACTTCTACAACAAGCCAGTTTCCCTTAATTGGGCCAGCTATTGCTCAGAGACAAAAATGTCTCTCCGTGGACAGGACCATCATCTAGAAGAAGGTGTTTAATAGCTATTTTGCTATTAACTTTGCTATTGCTGCGTTGCTCTGCTACCAGTATGTGGGCCACAGCACACCCCTGCATGCAGCTGAAGGCATGTACCACCTGTGGGAAAGGAAATAGGTGCCATGCGTTCTATGGTTGGCAGGAGCCATTCAAACCATCTAATATCACTTCTGTATCGCATACGTCAAGGCCTTCTCTGAATTTCCATCTGATTCCCTACCCTGATTAAAAATTACCTCAGTCACATAGAAACCACCATGTACTAATTTCTTCCAATCCCGTACTAATGCTGGTATTTAAAAAGCCTGTTTTAAGTTCAGCCTGACTTTAGCTTCAGCTTCATTGGCTATTGTTAGTAGAATTAGCTGAGACGTTTTCAGCAAAATACTTCTTTGTTTAAAAAAAAAAAAAGACAGATTTATGGAAAAGAGTTAGTTGTGATGGGGTTTCTCAACTCATCCCTGTTAGGCAATTTTTAATTGAAACATTCCAGATTACCAATGAAAAACTATGGTTTTTCTTTAATGACTTGACATAAACTAGAAATAATCCCAATCAAAATGACACATTCAGAAATTATTTACTCCTTCATCCTTTCACTGGAAGAGGCCTGTGTGGGTGCATGAGGCACAAACATTGTCTGCTGTCACTGCTGCTTTTGTTTTTGAATGGCGCTTTACAATAAGGAAGTAAATATAATTATTTCATATTCAAATGGCACATTTCCATCCTGGAAAACTGCGTATATTTTATAGCCAGAGTATAAATATGCCTGTGGTAAATCACAGCCCACCAGTGAACTGAATTGGCCATCCAGCACACGCCATGCTAAGCTGTTTACAAGAAGAAATGAGATATTTCTTTTGTGGAAGAGAGAGAGGTCTTATTCCACATCAGAAAAAGTTTTCACTGCTGAAAGTGGGTCATGTTCTGTAAATAAAACTTTTAAGGCTTGGGCTCTCATACAGGACCATGTAGCCTGCTAGAGACTGTGTCATGACCTACGTCCTCTAGGCAAACCAGCCTCCAGAAGGACTACAGCTGTGAGGGATTTTGGAAGGCCTTGAGGTTGAGGAGACAGACCTGGGGAGTGGGGTGCTTGGAGTCAAGGCACTCTCTGTTTCCCAGACCTCTTATTCATGACAGCTCCTCCTCTCCTCTCCTCTCCTCTCCTCTCCGCTCCCCTCCGTCCCCCTCCTCTCCACCAGGAACCCCAGATGATGACCACATCTATATCCCCCCAGCCTGCCCATGCTGCTGCCTGTCTCCTCACTGCAGCCAGCCCTCTTCCTCCCTGGGCAGGTCCCCCATGCAGGAAAAGCTGTGACCTGTCACCAGGGAGAAGGCAAGGCTGGGGGTGGGAAGGCAGTCTCAGGGGGAGCAGGAGGTTTGCTCTCCTGGCTGCTCATCATGTGTGGGGAAGGGAGGGACATAGGGAGTGTAGACAGATGTGTTTGGGGCAGGAGGGGGTCACCAAAGAGAAGTAGCCCATTCCCTGGTGGACCCCAGCCCTCAGCAAGTGGGCTGGGAAGAGGTTCAGCTTCACCAGCCTTATCCCTTCTCATGCTGGTGGTGTTTGTACCCCACTGGTCCCCAAGACAATCGGCTAAGGGATCCAGCATCACTGGTACTGTAAACCCTGACATAGATCCAGATAGGGAAGCCTGCTGAGATGCTGTTATAGTAGAGGAAGCACCTCAAAATTACACCAAGATTGTGAGTGGCACCTTTCAGGGTCATGTCAGACAGCATTCAACTTTCCCTGCCAGGAAAAGCCTCTGAAAGTGCTGTCTGGTGAGCTCCTCAGTCTTCAGGCTGCATCGTTAGCATTCACTTTTTCTGGGTTTTTTAGTCAGTTATTAGAAGGAACTTTGTCATTGCCAGATCACTTCCAGTTCCAGGAGGAAACTCCTGCATTGGTTTTGGGTGCAAAGTCACTGGTTCTGACTCACATTGGTTTGCTTGATCCCTCTTGAACTTTTTCTTCTTAAATTGACCTTTTAAAAGATGCCAGAAATACACAGATGCTTTACTGGTACTGTAATCACGTTGGGAACTTGGACACTTAGGACAGCTATGGGCTGAAACAGCAACACTCACACATACTGTTACTCTGGAGCAGCGCAGTGTGATTTCCAGAAAGGAAAATTCACACAAAGGACAGTTTAGAAAAATCATCAGATGCCTCTGAGCTCTGCTGTCCCTGGGTGGTCTAGAGGCTCCAAAAATGCAGGAGTTGGAGGAAGGAAAACTACTTCTGCCCCTTCTAAACAATTCATGCATTTGAATAAAAGTCCCTTTACACCCAGAATGAGGCGAGGACCGTTCCACATAAAAGGGGATTTTAAAGACCTTTGCAAGAAATGGAATGTACAAATTACTGCCTTTTCAAGAGCTGAAGGATGTTTTTCCAGCATGGCACCTCATCCCCAGAGAAGTGCTGCAGGGAGTTTATATTTCACTCATGATACAGAATAATATCAGACTCTAAATACAACCAGAAAATAAATAAGTCAAGTCAGTGCTCTGCCAGAAACTGTAAAGAAAGATACCTTTTCACTTAGATGTCCCATGTCAGGGTGTTTTAAATGCCACTTTCCACATCATTATAGCTTATGAAGTCATAATAGAAAGGGAAAGGTGTTTTCTCATAGCTCAAAGAAAGAAACTTGACTCTGTTCCATCTGCTGTCACTATTCGTCCTCAGAAAGCATTTGCTCCAAAACCATAAGCTTATTACGTAGGAGAAATGATTGAAGTTCTCAGGAGATGTCAAAGTGGCAATGTTTGGATTTGGCAGAAGGTGCAAAGTCTTGGCAGAAATAAGTCACCCTCAAGACTGCATTTGCCCTGTTCAAGCTCAGCCTCAACAGGAGAATTTGCTTTCCGTCGCAGTCAGCCCAGCTCTGCTCAGAACAGTGTTCTTCAACAGGAAAAGAATCCCAGACTAGGTTTTGATTTTTCCCTTCTACCTCCCAATCCACGCATTGTTCAACAGCAAAATGGCAGATGGACTTATGAAACCCATTCCAATGCCATGAAAAATGTGGAGTTCCCTCAGCAGTTAGTGAAAACAGGTAGCACAGGTCCCCAGCCAGCTGGGGGAAATAGAGAAGGAGGAGAGATCAGCCACAGGAATGTGGTCTGCAACAATTTGCAGTCATGGCCATGGTTGGGCAATCTAGGGGGAAAACAGATGGAGGACTAAGAGGTTGTTTAGCAAGGGAGGGATGTAGGAGGGACTGGGACATCTCAAAGAAAAATGCTTCCAAAGAATGATGGATTGGGCATTAGTATAATGTCGTACTCCCCTCCATTCATTACAAGTTCCTCTAGAAGGATAACTGATAAGAAAACATGACACATTCTTTGGAAAACTCACTTTTAAAATTAATTTATTTAAATTGAAAAAAAAATAGTTTTCCCCAACGGAATATTTCTGCAAAGCACTTTAATTTAGACTCTCTTATTGTAGAATGAAAAAAAAAAAAAAAAACCATGCTCAGGTTTGCTTAGGTCTTGAGAGGGGATGCTGCGGCTTTCGTTTTACCAATTCATTTTGTCATTGGGATGGAAGGCAAAAAAAGAAAGGAGGTGAAACAAATCATAAATTCAGGTAGTGATTTTCTTGAATTAAAAATACATCAATATTTTGAAATGTTTTCTGGATGATTCTGGCAGTACTGAGTGGCTTGGGAAGCAACCATGTGTTTGCAGGCATACAAGTGCACTGTGAAACCATTGCTGACACATGCACGTGGATGGGCAACTTACC
The DNA here is from genome assembly GCF_000687285.1 of Phaethon lepturus. Taxonomy (NCBI): domain Eukaryota; kingdom Metazoa; phylum Chordata; class Aves; order Phaethontiformes; family Phaethontidae; genus Phaethon; species Phaethon lepturus. Next base: position 31,661 of record NW_010526819.1, read on the forward strand.
ACCACTCTATTCCCACACCCCAAATCAGCGACATCTCCAGCAATGAAAAATCAGACTACCCCTCAGAGACCGGTCCCAGATGAGCAGGCCAGCAAATCTTGCCATATTTGAATGGTTGTAGTAACAGTGATGGAGATCACAGATGCCTGGCCATGCCCACGGTCATGATCACAGTCCCCCGGTATTACGACAACAGCCTCTGGCCAGCAGAGCATGGCTCTGTTCCCTTGCTTCTTGTTGAAGCTTCAGCACTAGGAAACCTTATTTGGTGATTACAGGCCCGGCAGCAGTAGTCCCCTGTCCCCCATTTCCAACCTGCCAAGGGCTCTGATCAGCGGTTAGGTGTGGAGGACTTGGGTCCAGCACCTCCCCTCCTGGGGATCTTCCTGAGCTGCCCATCTGTGATCAGACAGAGGGAAAAGAGAATCAGTGTTGACATCCTTCAAAACCTGCCTCTGGAACTGTTCTAGCCATACTTCCAGGCATTCAGCCAAGGAATGTATCTTACACTTCCCCTCAGCCATCAGACACCTCTTGATGGAAATCATGGGCCAGTTGCACTGGCTTGAGGACAAAGCCAAGTCTACCTGTCCTTCTGGAGAGGTCCACGTGGGAACTGGTAGGCTTTCATGATAGGAGCAAGTGTCCACCAGAATGGTTCCAATCAGAACATCTGTTGCACATATGCCTTTTAGTAACTTTCAGGTGGTCATGGTTCAGCCAACACATAACTCCCAGTGACATCACACCAGTGACCCAGGGCTCCCTGATACAATATTCCAAATGGTGACAATTGCATCATTGTTGTTGGAATATGTCCATTAAGTGGTGCATAATTGAAAAACCCCAAAGCAATTGATTTCCTTAAATACTGCTAAACCACCACATCCACTCAGAGTAAGTGAGCACCTTCAGACCACGGGTGTAGCAAATGCACACTTACTGCAACATCAAGGTGAGCTTCAGTGTAATGAACCAAAACCATTACTGCCTTTTTGGGGAATTATGCGTAGCCAATAGTCCTTGAGACAACGACAAAACTAGACTAATAAACAAATAGAAAAGGTAGGAAATTATGTGAAGGGTCAAGTGGCACCAACTCTAACAAGTGGACACGGAAAGGCAAGCAACACTATGAATTTTTTTTTCAGGTATCTAAGGACACTAGAAACTGATCAGATTATTAAAACTTCACTGTGATGGAGATCTCAGTAATGATTGTAAGCAGAAGCATTTCTGGGCCAGTCTAAGATGATTAATTGCTTGTGATGCCTCCAGAAACTCGAGAGAGTCCATGCAGTACAAGAAGAAATTCAGATTCTCCACAGCACCATGAGCATATGCTTTACATCCTGGCAGTACAATGGCTAAGCAAGCTCACTTTATTTGTGTAGCCCCTGGGGTGCTGAGAAAGATGGCAGGCAAGGGGTTAAGTAGTGGCACTACGGTTTCTGGAAGGAAAAGGCACGCCTCATTAACTAGCTGGAATTCATCGAGGATATGAACACCAGGGTGGACATGGGAAAGGCAGCAAACTCCATATTATCAAGATTTTCAGGGTACATTGAACACAGGTCTGCAAAAGAGGTCAGTACCAATGGACCGGATGATAGCAGGAGGTGAAAACGGCCCTGAGAAGTCAAGGGCAATGGGGAGCAAGTGGGAGAGCATAACAGCTATCTAACAGCCTCCCTCTCTGCAGTCTCTCCATACACAACTGTGACTTCTTCTGTAACCAGCCCCAACTGTCCCACTAGACAGGAGGATAATGAATGTGCAGTTGACTCTTCGAAAGTCTGACCCATCATTTCCACATGTTCTGCTTCTCCCAGGAGAAGGACCCTTAACTTTCCAACCCATCACATTGATTTACAAACCTGACATGGTACAAGTTATTGAACTGTAATTAAATGACTCTGTGGTTACTAATCTGAGTATGCTGTAATTTGTAGAAGTGTGAAAGTGTCCAGATATGTAGCACAGGCATTTCACTTCCCGAGGCTCAACTGCCATGAGCTTGCAGCCCATCAGACAGTACAGAATAACTGCAATGCTACCTCCTTTAAATACAGTATTATGTGTTTCCCCATATTACCAGCTGGCCAAGCAATTCAGAGTCCAGGATTGTTCTGTTATCTGTTATAAAATTATAAAGGCAAACTAAGGCATAAAGAACAGATTCACACAGAAAAAGACCTCAGCATCTTTTTATCCAAAAGGTCACTGATTAGGAAATTCATTCATGAAATGGGAAAAGTCAACTCCTTTACCTGTCTTGGGGAATTTGTATAGTGTTATTCTGGAAACAATATTTCACTTTAATGTCAAAAATTAAATGTGCACAGAAGTAAGAGAGCAGAGCTATGCATACCTCTACATCAAGAAATGGATAGAGTGCGAAGAGCTGCCTCTGCGGAATAGCCACGGGCAGGTCGAAAGATTATGGGTAAGAATCAAGGACCGAGGCAACAAAGGGAACCTTGTGGCTGGTGTCTACTACAGGCCTCCCAATCAAGGGGAGTCTGTTGGGGAAGCCTTCTTACTCCAGCTACAGGAGGCATTGCACTCGCAGGCTCCCCCCCTGCTGGGGGACTTCAGCCACCCCGACATCTGCTGGAAAAGTAGCACGGTGAGCTGTAGGCAATCCAGGAGATTCCTGCAGTGCATGGAGGATAATTTCCTATGCCAGGTAATAGACAGCCCTACCAGAGGGCATGCCATACTGGACCTGTTGGTCACCAACACAAGAGAGCTAGTCAGTGATGTCAAGATTGGAGGCAGCCTGGGCTGCAGTGATCACACACTGGTGGAGTGTTCACAGCCCTGAGGGATATGGGTGAAGACTGAAATCAGAACCCTGAATTTTAGGAAAGCAAAATTGCAGGGTTAGTCAATAGGGCCCCCTGGGAAACTGCCCTCAGGGACAAGGGAGCAGAACAGAGCTGGCAGATCTCTAAGGACGCTTTCCATAGAAGCAAGAGCTCTCAATTCCCAGGTGTAAGAAATCAGGAAAGGAAGGCAAGAGGCTGGCATGGCTGAGTGGAGACCTGCCGTGCAAACTAAAGGGCAAGAAGAAAATGCACAGGCAGTGGAAGCAGGGACAGGTATCCTGCGATGAGTTCAGGGACACTGCCCGGTTGTGTAGCGATGAGGTCAGGAGGGCCAAGGCATGGCTGGAGATGAACTTGCCAAGGGATGCAAAGAATAATAAAGATTTCATCAGGAACGTCAGCCAGAAAAGCAAGGTCAAAGAAAGCGTTCAGGGACGCTGCCCAGTTGTGTAGTGATGAGGTAAGGAGGACCAAGACATGGCTGGAGCTGAATTTGGCAAGGCATGCAAGGGTTTCTGTAGCTATAGCTTGTATAGGTATGTCAGCCAGAAAAGGAAGGTCAAAGAAAGTGTACCCCCCCGAGGAGCAAGGCTGGCAAACTGGTAACAACAGAAGAGGAGAAGGCTGAGGTACTCAATAACTTCTGTGCCACAATCTTCACCAGCAGTATCTCTTCTGACACCTCTCGAGGCGATGAACTGCAAGATGGGGACTGGAGGAGCAAAGTCCCTCCTACTGTAAGAGAAGGTCAGGTTCGAGACCACCTGAGGAACATGAACATGCACAAGTCTATGGGACCTGACGAGATGCATC
>NW_010526819.1:36371-36597 GCF_000687285.1 Phaethon lepturus
GGGGACCCTGGGAACCACTGACCCATCAGCCTCACCTCTGTGCCTGGGAAGATCATGGAGCAGATCCTCCTAGAAACTGTGCTAAGGCACGTGGAGGACAGGGATTAAATTTGTGACAGCCAGCATGGCTGGGTAAGTCCTATTTTGCCAACCTAGTGGCCTTCTATGATGGAGTGACTACAACAGTGGACAAGGGAAGAGCTACCAACTTTGTTTATCCGGACTT
>NW_010526819.1:36753-46292 GCF_000687285.1 Phaethon lepturus
TTGTGTGGTGTAGTTGCCAAGCCATTCTCCATGATATTTGAAAAGTCCTGGCAGTCAGGTGAAGTCCCTACAGACTGGAAAAAGGGAAAAGTTGCACCCATTTTCAAAAAGGGTGGCAAGGAGGACCCTGGGAACCACTGACCCATCAGCCTCACCTCTGTGCCTGGGAAGATCATGGAGCAGATCCTCCTAGAAACTGTGCTAAGGCACGTGGAGGACAGGGATTAAATTTGTGACAGCCAGCATGGCTGGGTAAGTCCTATTTTGCCAACCTAGTGGCCTTCTATGATGGAGTGACTACAACAGTGGACAAGGGAAGAGCTACCAACGTTGTCTATCTGGACTTCTGTAAGGCCTCTGACATGGTCCCCCACAACATCCTTCTCTCAATTGGAGAGAGATAGATTTGATGGGTGGACTGTTGGGCGGATGAGGAATGGGTTGGATGGTCACATCCAGACGGTTAATGGCTTAATGTCCAGATGGAGGTTGGTGATGAGCAGTGTCCCTAAGGGGTCTGTATTGGGAACAGCACTCTTTAATATCTTCATCAGTGACATAGTGGGATTGAGTGCACCTTCAGCAAGTTTGCAGATGACACCAAGCAGAGCGGTGCAGTTGACATGCCTGAGGGACGGAATGCCATGCAGAGGGACCTGGACAAGCTCAAGGAATAGGCCCATGTAAGGTTCAACAAGGCCAAGTGCAGGGTTCTGGTCAGTGCAACCCCCGATATCAGTACAGGCTGGGGGATGAAGGGATTGAGAGAAGCCCTACTGAGAAGCACTTGGGGGTCCTGGTGGATGAAAAGTTGGACATGAGCTGGCAATGTGCGCTCGTAGCCCAGAAGGCCAACCATGTCCTGGGCTGCATCCAAAGCAGCATGGCCAGCAGGTCGAGGGAGGGGATTCTGCCCCTCCGCTCTGGGGAGACCTCACCTGCAGTGCTGCATCCAGCTCTGGAGCCCTCAGCACAGGAAAGACATGGACCTGTTGGAGAGTGCCCAGAGGAGGCCACAAAAATGATCTGAGGGATGGAGCCCCTCTCCTGTGAGGACAGGCTGAGAGTTGGGGTTGTTCAGCCTGGAGAAGAGAAGGCTCCAGGGCGCCCTTATTGCAGCCTGCCAGTACTTCAAGGGGGCCTATAAGAGAGATAGGGACAGACTTCTGAGCAGGGCCTGTTGTAATAGGACAAGGGGTAATGGTTTTAAATTAAAAGAGCGCAGATTTAGACTAGATGTAAGGAAGAAATCTTCTATGATGAGGGTGGTGAAACCCTGGCACAGGTTGCCCAGAGGGGTGGTAGATGCCCCATCCCTGGAAACATTCCAGGTCAGGTTGGACAGGGCTCTGAGCAACCTGATCTAGTTGAAGATGTCCCTGCTCATTGCAGGGGGGTTGGGCTAGATGGCCTTCAAAGGTCCTTTCCAACCCAAACTATTCTATGATTCTATGATTCAACCTCCTACAAGAGGGATTCACATTAGTCTGGTAGAAAAGTATGTATTCTCTGCTCTCTGGCTCTACAAGTATTTAAATATTTTATATGACCTGGTGAGTACTACACAAAATATTGAAACCAGACAAGTCCAAAACTCTGTGTCTGTAAGATACTCTTTTGTGGGATGAGAAACGTGGATTTGACCCCCTCCCACAGTGAATCCAGCTCTTCTATACTCCAGGTGACTGGTTTTGCTCTGTTGGTTTATAATGTTAAAGGCAACTACCAACTCCTGCCACGCAAGTCTTGATTGTGTTTTTTTCCCCAGAAAAAGTATTTAGCACTTTTGGGACAAATCCAGAAATAGTTACAGAATGACTTAAAGTATTTTACTTACGGTAGCTCAAAGGATTGTATTTTTTCTTCTTCTTTAGTCAAAGCCTTTTTAGAAATGCATGGCCCTGAGACAAAAGGAGCTAGAAGGTACGTAAAAGTATCACATGTGTTGTGAAGAAGGTGAGTCTACTTTTGTTACATCTTGTTACCTAGGGCAAGGCTTAGCTGGGCTTGTCCGCTCAACTCTGAAAAGCGACGTGCGCAATCTGCTCCTTTGTCTTGCAAGCTTCAGCTGGAAGATTTACAGCAGCACTAGCAATGCTAAGGGAGGATTGTTCATGCATTTGTAACTGGGGTTCAGTTGTGATTTACATTTGAAGCAGATATTTTAATCCCTCAGTTGCATATGAAGTACACTCAGACTTACCGCACTTGCTCTTTCCTCTGGTCAAAAAAATTCATTTGGGAAAATCATATACATAAATCCATTCATTTATAGCATTTTTATAATCAGTTTTGCAATCTATCTCCCAGGACACAGGACTCAAAGTACGAAAATTTGCTGTCCCTTAATCACCAAGGTTGAGGGACTGTATCTTGTTAAAGGAAAAAACACATGGCCAACAAAACTGATCTTGCTGACCTCATCCTGATGTTTTGCTCCTCGACACCCTCAGCAGAGCGCATTCAACATTCCAGTTAAAGCACAGCATCTGGCAACGCAGACAGGGTTCAGGACCTGCCTCTGCTTTATTTCTATATATCAGCTGCAAAATTACATCCCAGGTCAATACTGAGCCTCTCCATTTGAATCTTCATGGGGCCGGGAACAGGAAACACTCTGCAATACTTGTATTGCCTTCCCAGATGAAGCCGCCTCCCAGTGACTGGACTCATCTCTCATGTTACCAGCACCAACAGTTCCAGTTGCTCAACTTTGCTCTCACCGTGCAAGATCCAGGATAAGTAGTTGTGGGCATTTCAAACACAGCTTTCCTCATCCAGATAAGAAGTCCCACAGTGACTCCAAAGAGTGCCAAGAGGGCCCTTGGTGTCAGGGGGCTGTCCCACCATGCAGCTGTTTGGCATAGCACATAGACCCTTGCAGCCCCACTCTAACATCCCCAGTCATCCTGCGGGCAGGTCCACCCATCTTCATCTCTCCTTAAGGCTAGGGGAAAGCTCTGGGCATTCAGAGCTTTTGGTTGTTTTTTGCTTTGCTGTCATGTTGTGAACTCTTAAGACATAGGCATGCCTAAGTGACTGAGGAGCACATCCCAAAGCCAAGAAGGCTAAAGCAGTGTTGTGCAGACTTGAAAAATACCAAGTTTTATGACTGAATTGATGTGAACTGGTGCTTAGGAGTGACTACCAAGCATGTAGATAGTAAGTAGAGTGGTGATATCCCATTGAACGCTTCATGGGACAACTGAATATATTTCTAAAATATATTTCACCTTTTTTTCTTTTTTTTTTTTTCTTGTTGTTGTTCATTTAACATTTGCTTCTGGCTCAGGTATGATTTGGGTCTGGGGAACAGACTCAAAAGCATCATGAAATCACCGGGACTCTTTTCCTTGGTGTGCACAGGCTTTGGGATGGCCCCTTGAGAACCAACACATTGCTCAGCTGCTCCTGCCCATGTGCACCACAGAAGTAGACTCATGGGCTGCAGCCAAAGGAAGAAGTGCCTTTAGGTTCCTGCATGCAGAACATATCAGCCTTGATTGCCTGCAGAGGTGTGCCACTCTTCAAAAGCAACTCCCTCAAGCAACACCTATGCCAAAAGTGAGGAGGCAAATTCAAATGTATTGAAGCAAACCAGAGTTTATTTGGCATTTATTACCCATTGTGTTGTCATATGTGGCTTCTTCTGTCTCCATTTTCCTCTGGTAAACATAGATTTTTTTTATTTATTTTTTTAATAAAATATATAAAACATTGTGCATTGCTATCCATAGGAAAACTGTAGTTTAACAACAAAAAAAAAAAAGAATAAGGCACATTCCTGTGCAGCATCTTCAAATATATATATATTTAAAACAAAACAAAAAGAAAACCCTTTTCAACCTCTTTGAGGTTGTTAACTTCTCACCAGTCACTGACACATCTCTTATATTACCATAATTTCACTGTTGAAAGTGGATTGGGTTGCATTTGACAGGGGCCAGCAGGGAGAACAGACTAAAAAAAAAAATAGGATTTTATCCCTGAGGTGTCAGTAAAAAAAAATAAATGTTCCCATTGAAAAGGAAGATGAAAAGACAGCCATAAATAACTGAATACACTATGGCAAACATCCAAGCACCGAGATGATTTCACGATGGAAGAATCCCCATCCCCCCTTTTCCCCCAGTTCTTAACAAGTCATATTTGCCGTTGGGTTTTAATTAGGTTAATCTCATGGCTTCTGAAGTCACAAGACAATTGGTCAGGATGCACCCCCCTTCCCTTCCCAAATCATCTTTCCAGCTTTGTTGTTTTGTTCACAATTTTCCCCCAGTCCTCAGGAAAGGGAAACCAAAAAACCCTAAAAGAACACCAAAACCTGGCCGACTTCTCTCCCCAGCCAAGAGAGGAGCACCCATACCACAGCATGCCAAACTCCATGTCCCACTCGGGAGGACTGTAATTGTCACCTTCCTGCCTGCTACTAAGACATTAAGTTGGCAGCCACCTCTGTTGTAACTGTAAAGTGTCCATGAAGAAGGGCAATAGCAATATCTCAGGGAGAAGGAGACTGGGAAAGCTTTTGTTGCTGTCCATCCACACTGGTCCAGGTAGCACGCCTGAAAGGAAAAGGGGAGACACACACGTAAATATTCCTTCCCTCCCTCTCCTCTATCACGTGTGGAGGTGACCCAGGGTGCAGGGCAGGACGGTTGGACTCCCTGTCACTTAGTAGTAACGGTTAAGGCTCCTGGTCCCTGGGATGTCCGGCTGGCCGTTCATCCAGATCTCCCGGATGATGCGCTCCCGCTCCTCCAGCCGCTGAGCTCGCTCCAGCTCCTCAGCTGAAGTGAAGACGTTCATGTTCAAAGTCCTCTCGAACCTGCGGTGCCTGCGGGCAGACAGGTCCGAAGTGGTGTCTGAATCGTCATCGCTGTCACTGCTGTCGCTGTCACTCTCCCGCTCCCGAGGAGGTTTTTTCACAGAGGAGCGTTTGCAGTCAGTTCGGCAGGACACCCTTAGCACCAGGGCCAGCAAGGTCAAGACGAGTCCGATGCACACACCAGAGACAAAATACAGAGCAGCCCGCTCGGGGTTTTCTGAAAGGGAAAAGAAAACAATTGTCAAGAACAACCCTTAAAAGAACAACACGGCTCCTCTGTGCACATATCACACACGGTCTCTGGAGGGGCAGAGTCTCTAATGGTTGCTTTTACTTCCATGCCCTCCTTTGCCTCCCCCCACCAGGGAAATCAGTAAGGGGAATTTAAACAGAATCACAGAAAGAATCACAGAAACACTAGGTTGGAAAGGACCTTCAAGATCATCAAGTCCAACCATTAATCCAGCGCCACCATGTCCCCTAGACCATGTCCTGAAGCGCCACATCCACACGTTTCTTGAACACTTCCAGAGATGGCGACTCCACCACCTCCCTGGGCAGCCTGTTCCAATGCCTGACCACCCTCTCAGTGAAGAAATTTTTCCTAATATCCAATCTAAACCTCCCCTGGCGCAACTTGAGGCCATTTCCTCTTGTCCTATCACTAGTTACTTGGGAGAAGAGGCCAACACCCTCGTCGCCACAACCCCCTTTCAGGTAGTTGTAGAGAGCGATAAGGTCTCCTCTCAGCCTCCTCTTCTCCAGACTAAACCACTCCAGTTCCCTCAGCCACTCCTCATAAGACTTGTGCTCCAGCCCCCTCACCAGCTTCGTTGCCCTTCTCTGGACACGCTCCAGCACCTCAACATCCTTCTTGTAGTGAGGGGCCCAACACTGAACACAGTATTCAAGGTGCGGCCTCACCAGTGCCGAGTACAGGGGCACAATCACTTGTGATCCACCAAACGGTGGATTTGCTGCCAAGGCATTTGCCTGCATGCAGAATGTGGGTTCACTGTAGTCATGTCTTGGAGTTGTCTGGAAGGGGAAGGAGCAGCCCACAGAATTAAATGCTAATTCCAGTGGCTGCACGAGTGGGGTTGACACCAGGGTGCTACACACCCAGCAGCAGTTAAGTGCATCCCTCTGTCACATCCATTATCATCATACCAGGAATAAAGATGGTTTACAAAGCTCTCTGTGCTGTGGCCCAGCTGAAATGGGAAGCCTTGCAGCATGGAAAAATGCATATTATTTATTCATAGGTTTCATTTGCTTATCTAAGGCAAGTGCGCTGGCTTTCCTCCCAGACGACCAAAACGTATACCTGTGCTACACAAGCATAGCTGGAGTTAGTGCACTAGCAGGATGAATCCTGCATAGCCGCATTTCAGAGGTGATATAACAAGACTCCAAAGGGTCCACAATGCTTTTAAACTAGGTCATCATGTTTATTTACTACCTTTTTTTTTTTTTCCGTTCATGAGACTACTTAGAAGAGTAATTATGATAAATGTTGCTGCAATTCCCCTGGGCTGAATCATCTTGGCATATTCCAGGTTTATAGGTACACTGAATGGGTGAAGGTGAACCAAGCAGAAGTGTCAAGGCCAGCTTTACTTCACTGTGTCAGTTGGGAGTCTTGAGTTCAAGGATGGAGTCAGTTCCTCAGATGACTCTTATTCCCTTGAACTCAGTGATGGACCTGTAACAGTTCCCACCAGCTTAGAGCATGATATTCAGCCCCAGAAGATCTCTGTACCTAAAAGGGTCCATTCTACCTTCACTTCTCCCCACTGTGCTTTTAGAAACTGCTCCCTCCAGCTGATTTCCTTAAAGCAAAGTTTGCAGAAGATGAACGGAAAACCATTTGGAGATATTCAAAACTCAGCAGGACAAGACCCTGCTCTAACTTCAAAGCTGGCTCTAAATTTGAAGTTAGCCATGTTCTGAGTAGGGGGTTGGACCAAGTGACCCCTGGAGACCCCTTCCAGCCTAAATTATTCTCTAATCCTGTGGTCAGACCCCAAACACTGACATGTGCGTGGTTCAAGGCAATACATGGTTCAATGCCTGAAGATGCTCATGGAACAGTTACAGGGATGAAATGCCTTTGTGCTCTTCACTTCTCTCCTACCAAACTACTCTCAAAGGTGACTGACAAGCCAAGGTGGAGTAAGATGTCATGATAATCCGAAATTTGTCTAATAAAACATGAGACTGTTGCTAGAGTGGTTGGTGTGGATAGCATGGGAAAAAAAAAAAAACAGTCTGAAGAGAGACTCCAAAAAAAGAGAGAGGAGAGAATTGCAACAGATGCATTCAACAAGTCCAAAAAAACAAAAAGGAGAGAAATGCAGCAGTAGTTGGAAAGACAAGTGAGACCAAAGCCAGAAGTTTTAAGCTAAGATGCTCTGATGAAAGTGAGACAGCAAAAATCCAAAGATGAAGGAGAAGATATCAGAGCAGGCATGAAGGATGTGCCAGTGGCTCTTGTAGCAGTACAGCTGAGTGAAGTCCTGGTTCCAACGAAGTTAGTGGCAATTCTGAACTCAAGGGGCAGAACTTGAATTAAAACTGCAGCCCTGCTTGTGCAGTAGCATAGCTGCTGCCCATCTGCTACTCATGAACAGTAAAGAAGTGACATAATTCCAGAGATTTGAAAATCCCAGGAAAAGTAAAATCACCACCTGATATTGCTTTTGTTTCCATATGCAATATAACCCAGGACAGTAATTACAAAGCTCCCTTTCCAAGTAGGTTTAAGGAAGGTTCTGAGGACACCCAGAGTATGGGAAGAACAAATGAGCAGGACCGATCTGTTTGTCCTGGAAGATGCTTGGTCCAGTCTGCCTGCGCTCTGCCTGGCTGACAGGCTACCAGGCACACTTCCCTGAGCACCACATTCCTGCACACACATGGGCTTGATTTGGTTGCATTAGTTCCACTGCTCACTCTTTTAAAGCAACGCATAAAAAAACGTAGATTGGAGCCTCAGACACAGACACATGCAGTTTCTCTTCCCCTGTTTTTGTCCATGTCCTGCTTTTCCTTTCTCCTTCACACTCCTTTTTCCATGCTACTGTATCCAGCTCATGAGCAAACTACACCTTGATTGCTAGTTAAGCAACCATTTTTCATCCCCTGCTTGTGCTTGTATGTACAGCCCTTCATGCAGTACGATGGCTGTAATTGAATCTTTGGGCTCCAGTGGCATTTATGAGCTCCTACAGCTACTCTGTCAACATATGAGACACTGTCTGGACTTCCTCACTGAGCTGTAACCCTACGTTCAACTGCAGTCTTGGCATTTATCATACGTACAATTCACTTGCACAGCAACATCTCTTTTCTTTTCACAGCAGAAAGAGCAACTTAAGCTAAAAACCACAGGTTCTGCTTTTTCTCAATTGAAGTAGCCAAGTTAGCAATAGCCTAGATTTGAGGGTTTGACAGTTGAGTAGTGACTTTGAGAGCCTCCCCCATTGCATGTTCTACTTGCAAAGACTAAAACGGGGCATCCTCTTCAGCAAATGGATGCTCAGCATCTTCCAAAAAGTCAGATTGGTGGCTCACATTCATCATTCCAACACTGAAGCTCCTCAAAACTCTCATTATATTTTAAAAAAACTCTGTAAAAGTGTATGGACATCAGTAACAGGAGACAACATAATTCTGATACGCATTCATGTATGTTTGTGTACTCTGTTACACCTTTAACACATGGATTTTGACCAATGTAGCTTTTTCTTCCATTGCTGTGGATGACAGTTCAGAGCTATGTTTTTCTCCTAAACTTCTAGCAGGATCCAGTTGCTGTCAATCTCTTTAGCTGGGGTTACCTTTTCACTTCCTGGTATTTCTCTTTCTGGCCTGAAAGCATTGATGAAAATGTCACTCATTCAAGCCTGAATTTAATCCATGCAGACAAAAGATATATGCTCTTTATAACCCTCTATACAAAAGCCACCATTTTCTAGGAGCTCAAACTGGCCAAAAATTAGAAACACATTTTATTTTGTTTTTCCAACCAAACCAGCAGCAATTACAGAGCCTGTTTCCTGAGGGCTAACAATCTGCTGGGAGCATCAGCCCAGACTGCCATTAATTCCCCAGGAAATGCCCCAGGCCAAGGTTGTTATTGCTATTATAATAAATTGTTTCAATAAATAAAAACCAATCTAGGCATTAACGCTGCTGGCTTCCTGTGATGGTTTCATGCATTCAGAAACCTCAGTGGGGAGGAAAATTTCAGAGGCCCCCAGTAAAAGGTTCAGCATTAAGCACGGCCAGACAAACAGGAGCAATGTCTTCTAGGGAATTTACAGTTAGCCCCACAGGCTGCTGAAATCCCTTGGTAGAACAGAGGAAGCTCTCCAGGAGCCCCTTATTAATAAGTCTCAGGCCAAGCAGTCTAAAACTTGGAATGATCTCCCCCGGGTTGTTTTTTGGAAGCCCCTTGTTAATAACCTGGCAGCAAAGCTTTGCTTGTGGAAGCATTGCGGTGGGTGGCCCAAGCTGCTCTGTCACTGCCCTCCTCAGCCGGGCAGGGGAGAGAAAATATAACGAGAAGCTCGTGGATCAAGATAAGAGCAGGGAGAGATCACTCAGCAGTTACCATCATGGGCAAAACACATTTGACTTTGGGAAAATAATTTATTGCCAATCAAATCAGAGTACGGTAATAAGAAATAAAACCAAATTTTAAAAC
>NW_010526820.1:0-18965 GCF_000687285.1 Phaethon lepturus
AGATCATCCATAAAGATATTGAACAAGACTGATCCCAGAACTGAGCCCTGGGGAACACTGTTTCTGACTGGCCACCAACTGGATTTAATGCCATTCACCACAACTCTCTGAGCTCAGCCATCCAGCCAGTTCCTCATGCAGCGAAGAGTAAACCTGTCTAAGCCACGAGCCGCCAGTTTCTCCAGGAGAATGCTGTGGGAGACACTGTCAAAGACTTCCCTAAAGTCCAGGTAGACAACATCCACAGCCTTTCCCTCATCCACTAGGTGGGTCACCTAATCACAGAAGGAGATCAGGTTGGTCAAGCAGGACCTGCCTTTCATGAACCCATGCTGGCTGGGCCTGATCCCTTGGTTGTCCTGCACATGCCCTGTGAGTGCCCTTCAAGATGAATGTCTCCATAATCTTCCCTGGTATGGAGGTCAGGCTGACAGGCCTGTAGTTCTTGGGATTCTCCTTCCAGTCCTTCTTGTAGATGGGTGTCACATTGGCAAGCCTGCAGTCATCTGGGACCTCCCCTGTTAGCCAGGACTTCTGATAAATGATGGAGAGTGGCTCAGCAAACACCCCCGCCAGCTCCCTCAGCACTCTTGGGTGGATCCCATCAGGCCCCATAGACTTGTGGGTATCCAGGTGGCTTAGCAGGTCCTTAACTGCTTCCTCCTGGATTATGGGATTATGATGTTGACAAACCCACCATTAATCACATAGCAAACCTGATTGATAGTTCCTAGAAGCACTCTCCAGGTGTTGTGTAGCAAGATGGCTGTTTCTTTCATGTCACGTAGCAAAAAGTCTTTGTGTTTTTCACTTTTTTTATGTAGTCTGCCTTTTCTGAACACTAGAGACAAGACAACAAACACAAACAACAGATTTTCTTCTAGCCGTTGTCTTCCTTTTCTCAGTTCTTCAAAATGAGCGTCTTGTGCGTAGTTGGAAGTTAATTTTATTCATGAAAGTTGATTGGAGTATTTTTTCCAGATAATTTTATTGTGTCTCAAAATGGTACTAGCTGCTAGTGTAGACTGCTGTTAGAAATAAGAGCACCAGAAATTGTAAGAGACTCTCTTTCTGAAAAGATTTTAATTTTGGTCTTACAGTCCTAACAAAATTCAAAAGCTGACTTAATGCTTGGATAAAAAACTATCTGAAATCTTTGTTCTAAAAAGATATATGCTAATGCATGTCCTATTAACAGTCATTTCAATTTATTTGATTATCACTTTACCTCAAAATGTCAGAAAAATTAGTTTGTATTCTTTAGGCTGAATGATATTCTTTTTCACCATTTCACATTATGTGTGAAAACACTTTTACTAGGATGGGAAAAAAACTGTCATCTTCTTTCCATGAAGCTTGATAGGAGTATCTGGTCACAACGACAGGTTTTGTTTGGGTTTTTTCTTATTATTAACTGTCAGCATATAAAAATGTAGTATGTGTGTGCTTTTTAACTTCAAACTGTGTTTGAAGGTTAGAACTTGCATGTTGTGTTACAAGCAAAGAGCACTTAAGATGGCTAATAAATCCAGGAATGTTTGTTTAAACTGTTACCTTATGTTCACTAGTGCAAATTAAATAACTCAAGGGAACACTTTCCTCTCAAAGGTCTTTCAAAATGTCATTTAAGTCCATATTCAGTGATCCAGATCAGTGACCAGTGCCTCTAATTCAGCTGTTGTTTTTTGGTTACTCTGCAGAAAACACATGCTGCAGGGAATGGAGAGTTTTATGTAAGTTAAATTGTAAATTTTGTCCAAAAAGCTTTAAAAATAAAAGCAGTTTAACAGTAAAACTGTTAATGGAATATCATCTAGTGAACACTATCAGGCTTTTACTCTAGTGTTTTCTTGTTTGCTTTTTATTTGTTTCTGAGAGACGAAGGCAGGGTCTGGAGACATTTCATTAGCAGAGTCTGTGTAATACATGTCCCTGTTCGGGTTTTCTGTAGAAAAATGTTTGTGCTTATGTCAAATCCAGAGTTGCCCCAGGTTTGAATCCAAAGGTCTGTTCAGGACACAGTAATTCCCAGATTCAACCACGTCTCTCTACGCGTGAATCAGTATGAGAATCTTCACAGTACAAGGTTATAACATGCCAGGATGCAGCAGTGACTGTATTTTTCCGTAACTGGTCTCATCTTGGTGTTTTCAGAACTAAAATAGGGTAGGAAATGTTTTATTTACATTGTTGCAACCATGAATTATAACTTGTATTCCTTAAGTACTATCTTTAAAAATGCAAACCCATAATTATAGCAGTTGATTCAAACCTTTTTTTGGCTGTTGCAAAATATATAATCTTGTTTGGCTTTGGGGCTTCATAAAAATGAATTTTAAGCATTGAGTTCACATATTTGTGTTTGGCAGGCAAAAAATGCCATTCCACTCAGAGTATCCAGCAACAGTCAACAGGACAAATCTTCGCATGCATTTTAGGAACAGCTACCTTTTTCTTTTTTCTTTTAGCCACAGATTATTAAAATGTATTCCTAATCACTGGATATTTTTCTTTCATTAGAAATATTTTACTGCTGGAATATTTCACTGTGGAATTACTTTGCAATACTCTTTTTTTTTTTTTTTGAGAGAGAAATAAGAGAGAACTAATGTTTCATCTGAGAAATGTTTTCATGTTAAAAAAATTAAAAACTATTTGCCAACAGCTGTAATATAAAATTGATCTGTATTTGATGATTGGTGAAAATTCATACTGACTTGGCAATGAAGACAATGTGTTTATGTATTTTGATTAAATAACATGATTTTCTTCTTTCTTCAATTTCTCCACTGATGTTGTTGAATACCTCAATGGAATAAGGTGCAGTTTTGTTAGTTGTACTTTGAGGATTGAACTCAAATGAGCTACATGAGCTGCACACATGGGTCTCATTTGATGCTTCTGGCCTAGTTTAGACTCAATTATATAAGACTACATAAACCCATAGATTGTCACCCTGGAAAAAAATGTTACGTATAGTTCGTTTTGTGAGATCTAATTTCATTTTTGCTTAAACTTGCCTAAGTATGTTTCAAACACAGTACCTCTTCTACACATATATATATATTTTGTATAAAGTTAATAAATTATAATCTTAATTAGAAGAGCCATTTACACTGTAGATGATGTACACTGAAGGCATGTTACATAAAAAATGTATATAAAAAAGCCAAAAAATGGCAAAAAAACCCCCCACAGGGAAAGGGCATGGTAGCAATGTAATTAAAGTATTAGTAGGTGGACATTTATATCGGATCCCTTTAGGGGCAGGTGAAAGGAAAGATTCATTGTTTTATGTTTTTCTGACTGTGCTACACAGCGGTTTAAGTTACCACTAGTATAGTCAAACTTCTTTTTTTTTTACATGCATTTTCTCAGTGAAAAGTATTTTTATAAAACATGGGAAGATGATAATATTTATATTCCTTTTTCCAGGGAAAACATGAGAGAAAGATGAAAATCAGCAGACAAACCCCAATATAATGTATGCTAAAAGGCCTTACATGCATATTTATATGGATGCTGAAAATAGGTTTTTCAGATATCTTTTCACCTACTGTATTCTTCATAGTGTAGGTTAAAGGTTTTTTTATATGTATGTGTATGCATATATCATATGAATAAATAATGCTGCACCACCATCATCATCCTAGAAGTACTGCTATGATGGGATCTGAATTCTATGCAGTTATTTTTATCCTTTTTACAAGATATAAAATATCTGTTTATCATAAGTTCAAACTGCCATTAGATACCAGTTCCCAGTCCTGTTAAAATGAACAGGAAGTATGGTGTGTCCTAGCACTAATACAATTTATATATTAGATTTTATTACCTCTTTTTATCATACTGAGTTAGTATAATATTATAATTAGCTCATTGTTTTCCCTAATAAGAAAGGTCCTGATGTAATTATACCTTCAGCCTGTATTAGTGAACATATATAATTTCAGAAATCAGATTAACTTGGTTATATGACAGAAAACTGCTAAAGTGGAAAATTTGAAATTTAATATGATTGGATTGCCAAGAAACATTTTATCTAACTTTCTCATACATTTTTTCCTCAAAGGAGAGAAAGGGAGAGAGAGGGAGGAAAGGAGGAAGGGAGAGAGAAAGAAAACAAAGCCCATACGTAGATTCTGTTTCTATGGAAATGTTCAACATAAAAAAATGTGTGCATGTATTTAACATGCCAGAAATTAAGGATTTACCTGCTTGTTTTTCTCACATGAAATGCTTTTTATGCAGACATTTTGGGGGTTTTGAGGATTTTGGGGGTTTTGATATTATTTTTTGATAAATCTAGTCCAACCATTTTGTAAAGAGAGTATCTTTTCTAATACTGTTTTATCAGATGAGACACCAGTGAAAAGGAAGGCAAATAAAGATCAGGAGAATAAAGAAAGTGAAGGGAAATAAAATCAGAATGGAAATAAAGAAAAAAAACTCGTTGAAGCTAGAAAAGTGCTGAAAAGATCCCCTCCTGTGATTCAAGAGCTGTGCAGTTTATGTGGGGTTGTAAGAGACAGTTAGAATTGGCTTAAGTCATGATGGAGTCAGCTGCTCTGCCCTAAATTTTCAAGATGGATAAGGAGCGGGAAACTTAATATACAGCTTACATCCATGTTCAGGACTTTTGAAAGCAACATAGTTATTTTCAAATCTTGAATATTCAGATGCTTAACAGGAGGCTCAAAAGTTTGAGTACAAGGACATTTGTTTAAATTTAAGAACCTTATCTTTACACATGACATGATTTCTTTCAGATACAGAAAAACTCTGATAAATCAATATATATTAATATCCATGGTTTTAATTCTTCTTTGTTACATGACCCAGAACTGCTCACATTTTCAAAGTGACTGGCCATGCCCAATGCAGCACTCTCTGTACTAATTTGTAGCTTTGCTCACTGTTGCTTCATATATTCTCTCTCAACATCTTCTGATTTTTTCTTTTGGATTGCCTTTTTCAATCCCCATCACTTCAATCCCTGAGAACACAGAAAACAGTAGCAAAAGGCTTGTGCTAATATAAACCAGATAGTCTTTGACATCACACTTCCTGTTGGATATTGCAGCAGAGAAGGTGCCTTCAATTTATGAGGGTCTCCCCATACTATGACCCAAACTTTTGGCAACAGGATCACATCTGTAATCCAGTGTTCAGTCTACAGTCCTCCATAATCTACAGTGTGTTTTCCAGAGAAGTGGTTAGGTTTAACATTTGCATTTGATTTTTCCTTTCTGTGTGTATCATTTTTCACTTGTCTGTACTGAGTTTCATATTATGAATTTCAAAGTGTTCTGGCAGTTTCTCAAGATCACGTCAAATTCAAACCTTTATTTCAAAATGCTTGTAACTCTTCCCACTGCAAATTACCTATATATATACATGTTATAAGCACATACTCTTTTGCATTATCCAAATCACTAACTAGAACCATCCATTAGTTTCTAAGTATTTCTTCTCAGTATATCAGCAACTGAATCAATTACAGCTATCTTGTAACTGTTATACCCATTTTTATACCCAAGTTTTATACCTAGCTTTACTGTACTTTCATCTACTTTCCACATTTTTCTAGTTAACACTGACAAGTGACATACACAGCTGTCTTAAAAAGTATAGCAGATGTATTTCTTTCCTTCTATCTACTAGTGCAGGTCTTTGGTTAAAAATAAAAAAAATATGGTTTAAAATTTGTTTCTTCCTAAATTACTGTAGATCTTTTAAATTTTTTTTTCTTATCTAAATGATGACAAAATAAGTATTTAATAATATATTCCAGCATCTTTATTAAACATCTAGATAATAAATCCCTGAAAGTAGAAATATAAAACTGTGTTTACTAAAAACATGCATAATAGTTCCTTAGTGATTGGGTACAATGTTAAAGAGAAATATTGTGTGTTTGTGCTGGTTTTGACTGAGGTAGAGTTAATTTTCTTCATAGAAGCTAGTATGGGTCTATGTTTCAGATTTGGGATGAAAACAGTGCTCATAATACAGGGATTTTTTCAGTGTTACTGAGCAGTGCTTACACTGAGTGACTCTTTTCTGTTTCTCACACCATTCCACCAGGTGAGAAGGCTGGAGGTGCATGGGAAGCTGGGAGGAGACACAGCCAGGACAGCTGACCTAGGTTGGCCAAAGGGATATTCCATACCATATGACATCATGCTCAGCAATAAAAACTGGGGAAGAAGGAAGAGGGGGATGTTTGGACTGATGGCATTTGCCTTCCCAATGTGTGATGTAGCCTTGGTTTCCTGGAGGTGGCTGAATACTTGTCTTCTGATGGGAAGTGGTGAATAAATATCTTGTTTTGTTTTGCTTGCATGCATGGCTTTTCTTTACCTATTAAACTGTCTTTATTGAGATAAAGACCATGAGTTTTGTCACTTTCACCCTTCTGATTTTCTTCCCCATACCACCAAGGGGGAAGTGAGTGAGTGGCTGTGTGGTGCTTAGGTGCCGTCTGGGGTTAAACTCCAACAGTGTTATAAAAATTAGTCTTATTTATTTGCAGATAGAATGGGGAAAATCAAGTCTCAGTTATTAAAAAAAAAAAAAGTGCATCAGGAAAGAGTTGTGTCTACTTTTCCTCAAAATAATGAAGCCATGACCCTGAGGTAATCCATAGTTTCATAACAAACAAAACATCTCTATGAAGCAGAACATCTTTAAATCAACTTATTTCTTCCCCTCTGAAGACCATTCAAAAATTTTAAGGCTTACTTCTCCAACTTTTGACAAACACTAGTAGCAGCTTCTCAGATTTTTGAGCCAGTGCACCATACTTTTATTTAATAATTCAAATGAATGGCTTAGGGCAAAATATCTTTTGGTCTGGAGAAGGAAAAAAAGCAGAAGGTTATGAGGATGGGAGGATTTTACCCTGTTTTGCTTTGAAATCTTAGCTCATGTCTTACTTTGTGCTTAGCCACATAACTAAGCAGTGTTTTGCAGTGAATGCAGTCTCAGCAAGAAGATAAAATGTCTGACTGACACCAGTCAGACAGACATTGTTGTCATTCAAATATGTCCCAGTAAGTATTTCTCACCTTTTGCTGCCTAAGGGCATGTCTTTACCTTGCGATGAAGCATAGTGCAGAGATTGCCAAATTATCACTGAACTGCAGCTGTAAATCCATAAAGTACAGAAATCTCGATCTAAGTGTCATATGATGCATTTCTGAGACCACATAATTGTTGTCCTGTTGTTCATGGGACTGGACTGAGTATTATGGAGAGTGCGTGCATATCTTTAGGCTGCATTTTCCAAATTCACTTCAGAATACATTGCTGAATCACACAAAGCTGACTGTTTGTATGTCTAGAGACATTACTAGAAAATGTCTATCCAGCTGAAATTCTTCTATTCTGCCCCTCTCCCAAAAAAAACCCACAAAAAAATCCCAAAAATCCAAACCAGACATAGCTACCTAGACACCCAGGGGAAAAAGTAGGAGCAAAGAAGATGTACCCTTGGGGATCAGGTCAGGGAAAACTTAAGCAAACTGGACACATATAAGTCTATGAGACCCTGATGGGCTGCACCCACAAGTGCTGAGGGAGTTGGCAGATGTTATTGCAAGACCACTCTTGATATTCTTTTATTGATCATGGCAACTGGGAGAAGTGTGCAAAGACTGGAGGACAGAAAATGTGACCCTCATCTTCAAGAAGGCTAAGAAAGAGGACCCAGGGAACTACAGGCCACTCAACCTTAACTTGGTCTCTGGGAACGTGACAGAGCAGCTAGTCCTTAAAACCATTTCCAGGCACATAAAGGACATCAGAAGTAGTCAGCATGGCTTCATCAAGGGGAAGTAATACTTGATCTACTTGATAAATTTCTATGATGAAGTGACTGGCCTGGTAGACATGGAGAGAGTGGTAGATATTGTCTACTTGGACTTTGGTAAGACTTGTGACACTGTCTCCCGTAAGATCATCATAGAGAACTTGATGTACAGGCTGGATGAGCATACAGTGAAGATTGGCTTAATGACCAGGCCCAGAGGGTGATGATCAGTGGCACAAAGCCTTTTTGGAGTCCACTGCTTAGCATTGTACCCCAGTGGGTCAATACTGAGCCCAGTCCAGTTTAATATTTTTACTAATGGTCTGGATGGTAGGGCAGAGTGTTCCATCAGCAAATTTGCAGGCAACAGCAAACTGGGAGGAGTGGCTGGCTGAACCAGAGGGTCATATCCCTGCCATCCAGAGGGACTTTCAAAGGCTGGAGAAATGGGCTGACAGGGACCTCATGAATTTCAACATGGGGAAGTGCAAACTCCAGAGCCTGGGCAGGAAAAATCTCATGCACCACTATATGCTGGGGGTCACCCAGATGGTAAATAGCTGTGAAGAAAACAATCTGATGGTCCTGGTGGATACCAGGTTGAACATAAGCCAGCAATGCGTCCTTGCCACATAGGAGAATGGTAACCTCAGATACAGTAAACAAAGTATTGTCATCATGTCTGAAGGAGGTTGTCCTGGTTTCATCTGGGGTAGAGTTAATTTTCTTCACAGAAGCTAGTGTGAGGTTATGTTTTGGATTTGGGATGAGAAAATGTTGATAACATGCTGATGAATTGAGTTGATGCTAAGTAGTCGAGGACTGTCCTGTTTCTTGGTTTGGCCTGCCAACAAGAAGGCTGGGGGTGTTCGGGAAGCTGGGAGGGGACACAGCCAGGACAGCTGGCCAAAGAGATATTCTACACCATATGATGTTATGCTTGGTATATAAGTTGGGATGAAGAAGAAGAAAGGGGTGGGGGGACATTCAGAGTTATGGCATCTGTCTTCCCAAGAAACTATTACGCGTGATGCAGCCCTGCTTCCCTGGAGATGGCTGAACACCTGCCTGCCCATGGGGAGTGGTGAATGAATTCCTTGCTTTGCTTTGCTTGCGTGTGCAGCTTTTGCTTTCCATATTAAGCTGTCTTTATCTCAAACCATGAGTTTCCTCACTTTTACTCTTCCAATTCTCTCCCTTGTCCCACTGTTGGGGAATGAGCAAGTGGCTGCATGGTGCTTAGTTGCCACCTGGGGATAAATCATGACAGAGGTGATCCTTCCCCTTTATTCAGCCCAGGTGAGGCCGTATGTGGAGTGCTGTGTCCAGGTCTCGTCTGTTCCATACGAGAGAGACACTGAAATAGTGGAGAGAGTTCAATGAAGAGCCACAAGGATGATAAAGGTACTTGAGCATCTCTCCTACAAGGAAAGGCTGAAGGAGCTGGTATTATTTAGCTTAGAGAACAGAAGGCTCAGGGGGATCTTATCACTGTTTACAAATACCTGAAGTGGGGGCGCAAAGAGGATGGAGCCAGGCTCTTTCCAGTGGTCCCCAGTGACAGGACAAGAGACACTGCTAACACACTGAAACACAGGAGGTTCTGTCTGAACATCAGGAAACTCTTTTTTGCTATGAGGGTGACTGAGCACTGGAATAGGTTGTAGAGTCTCCCTCCTTAGAGATATTAATAAAAATGTTTAGACATGATCCTGAGCAACTGGATCTAGGTGGCCCTGTTTGACAAGATAAAGGGACCTCCAGCAGTCCCTTCCAACCTTAACCGTTCTGTGATTCTATGATTCTATTGAAGAGAAACAAGTTTTACTGAAGTAGAAATACAGATCTTGGCAGGATATTCAAAATTCTATGTCATGGATAATTTTATGCATATAAGCATTTTAGGATATCAAGAAAACACTTGTCCCTAAAACTGGAATGAGACCTGTTTTCTCATTTCTACATATAGGTGAAATACATGAATTCTCCAATTCCCATTGCTACATCAAGACTGTATTCTGCTTTGAAGATTTTGACGTAACTGACTACTTTCTCTGCAGAAAAAATAGCACAAGCAAAACAGAGAAAAACCCTAAACCCCTCCCCACCCAAAACAACAACCAAACAAACAAAAAAAACCCCACAAGCAAACCGACAAGTAAAGCAATACTGAATGTGTATAGTATTATCATAAACAGCACTTATAAGTGATAGCGAGAGTGCTACTTCTTGGCAACAGCTTTATACACATATATGCCTATTTCTTTTGCTCTGCTTATCCTTGTGTCTTGGGATAAGATTTAATATAGAGTTTGGGAGAGCTATAGTTATATTCATGTAGCAATTGCATCTTTAACTCTGGTTGACTACCATATACTTTTATTTAAAGAACACTCTTGAATTCTTCTGAGCTCTTTCTCCTGTCCCCTTCCAATTGTAAATTACAATCTCAAGACTGCTAATGTGTCTTTTTGCAATGCAATGCTATGCCAAGCCTTGAACAGGCTTCTGCAACAGTCAAACCTAGTCTATTTTTTTGAAACTAGATCAAATTTAGCTCCCTGGCTGGTATTATTATTTAAAAAAAAAAAAAGGTCTAGACATATTGCATGTATATTCAAAGATATTATATATGTATATAGACCAATCTTTTTTTCCTTTTTTTCTTCTATGTTCTCCCATCTTGAAGCTTCATAATGCTGTCAAATTGTTATGTCCTAAATGTGAAATATTCCTAAAAGTAGATTACAGTGCTAAATTCTGTCAGTTTAATAAGATGAAGTTCAACTCAAGTGAGGGAAGATATAAGATACAATTTTTTCTTTTGTTTGAAAATCAAACCCAAACTGTATATATGTCATGTTGACATATTTTAAAAGAGCAGATTAATGAGAAATGCATATATAGCACTGCAAATTTGCATCCTGCTCTACAAGAGATAAAAATATGTATTTACTGCCTTCAACAGTTTGTCCTGTCAGATAGGTTTGAGATACAGCTAACCATCACAGGTATCAGAAGAAAGAACTATAAATACCAGACAATAACAAAGGTAGCAGTAAGTGCAGGAAAATCTGCCCAAAGAACCTGAGAGAATTCTTGCAGTCTGTGGTCATGTCTCTGCTGCCATTGCAGCTCTGAACGCAATGGTGGACTGAACTCTATTGCTGGTGGGACACATGTTATTTTTTCACTTTAGTGAAAAATGTTAGTTCTGCTAACATCTTTATTATTATTCAGGATGAATAAGGCCTTCAAAATCAAGGATGTAGAGTCTCAGACTCTGGGCTGTTTATTCATTTACATAATACATCACATTTCGGTGAAGTAGGGTAGGCATTAGTTACTGTGAAAAAGGATAATATTAAGCCATAAAACAAAGATATTAAACAAAGCATGAAACATGGAAAAGAGGGTGTTAGACAAACAATACAATTCCAGTAGTACAATGTGGCACTCAAATGTAAAAAATCCTTATAAGCTTGAAGTGAGTACATCCTAGTGACTCATTAAAAAACTGAGTAAAACAAGTTTTTTGGGAACTTCCAGGCTGTACTGGAACTCTACCGGACTCAACTGATTTCTCTGACAGAAAGTGACATGAAGAAACGTACTGGAGAAACTGCCTTCTTTCAAGTATGCTTAATCTGCATCCTTGTTCTTCTCAATTTAGCATGTTTCATCACATGTGAAACTACCATCACACCTTACTATGAGATACTGACAACAAGAAATGCAACTAAAGAATAAATAAACTGTCTTCTATTTGGAGTTTCTTTATGGACCGCAACACTCCAGACAACTATGGTATTTGTAATGCAATCAATAATAGCCTTAAGAGTCTAAGAAAAGTAAAGGGTCACTGTTGGGCTTGCTCAGTAGGAAAATTTTTAAACTACACTACAGTAACAAAGCTGTGACTGTGGCCTACACACCCCAGGGCTTCAGAAGTCACTGTACCTGCCTGTGCAGGTGAAGCATGGGTTTCCTGCTGGTGCAGGGTACCACCACTCTTCACCAGCTCAGGTACAGGACCAGCCAGTCTGCCATAGAAAGGCTAAACACTCAGTTGAAAACAATTGTTTGAAAAATCATTGTGTTAATTCAAGGAATTTAAAGTATATGAAAATAATATAGGAAATAATATAAGAAAATAATAAATCTCTTTCATAGGAATATAAAATCATATTAAAACTAATGTTTTTTCTTCATTAGAAGACAGTCTCTATTGCTTCTCTATCTTGCTCAGTTTCAGTATTTAACTATCATTTCCACTCTGGTTGTACCCTTACATCTAAATATAGAAATACTTGCTATTTGTCAGAAACAGCCTTTGGAAACCAAATCAGTACAGAAATTATTCTTTCATGTTTACTTCCCAGTATTCATTTTCAAGTCCTTGAAAGTCTGTTCAGCCACTGTGCATCTATGATCACTGATCTCATTCTCAGGAATACCAGTAATTACTCTTTTGGGGGACATGGACATTTTTCTGTGAATTCTAGACAATACAATCCAAACACTGAATTGAAAACTGGGAACTGATACCAACAAATGTGACTTATAGTTATTATTTTGAATCAGATTTATGAATGACCTAAATATATTGAGGTTGCGGTTTTGCTACAATAGAGAGTTCCAGAGATTTCATTTTTACCCTGCAGCAGGCTGACAAGGACGTTTTCAAGGTATTTTAACTATCTTCAATATCTGTTTTATTGTTGCAACACTTTGGTGCATTTGCTTAGGGCTAAAATTTGCCCATGGATCTCCCCAGCTGCATTCTGCTACCAGCACAGAAGAGCAGTGAAGGAAGCAGAGTTTCATTTATCCCTCAGAGTGCCTCTGTCTGTAACTTCATGCAAAATCCCTCTTCTTTTTTCATTAAGACTTCCAATCCCAGCATGACTGTGTAGCTTCTGCTGGATATCTGTGATTTAAAGTCAGAAGAAGGTGTCATATTTCTCTGTGCTGTGGGATTACAGGAGAGGTGTGTAACAACAAATTAATTTTCTGGATATTGCTTAGCCACTAAACGCTGTGCTCATGGACAATTCATTTTGAGCTGGGTTGAATAAACTCATGGCAAATCTTGCAGTTTTTTCAGGCTGCTCTTTCTCTCAGTTTTCCTGACCAGGACTATGGGAAAAAGTACAGAAATCAAGAACCCAAAATACATCTAATTTATATGCTTAATAAACAGCTCCTGATTTTTTGGTTTCTGCTGCTTTTCATTGCAGACTTGGGACTGTGTTTTTGCTCCAAAACACTTTGATTCCATGGGAAACAGTATATAGTAGACTGCTTAATCCTCACTCACCTTCTTCACAGCTGACAGCAAAAACTACATTGTTTGTCAGGAATATATTTCAGGAATTTTATACAAGATTCCATGTTGATTCTGTTAAGCCAAAGGAACAAGAAAAGGACAAGAGCTGGCCTGAATGCATAAAACCTGCTTGTGAAAGTGGACTAAGTACTGGACTGCTGTCTTTAAATTTTTCTAAAAATGCTTAGGGACTTATTTCAATATGCTGACAATAAGCATTCTCCAGGGCAGCAGTGTTAAAACTGCTTCTTGGACACTGAAATATAAGGTTTACATTTTTTATATAGGCAGGAAAATTTTTAAAGGCAGTCCATGACTTCTTTGTGCCTCCAGTCATTTAATGGACAATTAAATATAGAAACATAGAATCATAGAATAATTTAGGTTGGAAAAGACCTTTAAGATCATTGAGTCCAACCGTTAACCTAATACTGCCAAGTCCACCACTAAGCCATGTCCCTAAGTAACACATCAACATATATGTGTTGTGGACAGAGGTTGTTAGCATAGCTACATGACTTAGAAGCATATTATAGAACATTATGCCTTTCTCTGTGTTGTGGTTTAATCCAGCAGGTAGCCAAAACAACCACCCTCCCCCTGCCCCTGCAGTAGGATGAGGGAGAGAACTGGAAAAGAAAAAGGGTAGAGCTCATGGGTCGAGATGAAGACAGTTTAATAGGAAAAGGTGGGAAAATAATAATAATACTAATGAGAAACAGAAAAAAATACACAACACAAGTGATGCACAGCACAATTGCACACCACCTGCTGACCGATGCCCAGTTAATTCCCAAGCCATGGCCACTCCCGAGCCAACGCCACCAGTTTATGTACTGATCAGGCATGACATCATATGGTATGGAATACCCCTCTGGCCAGCCTGTCTCAGCTGCCCTGGCTGTGCCCCCTCCCAGCTCCCCGTGCACCCCCAGCCTGCTCGCTGGCAGGGCAGAGCACGGGAAGCTGGACAGGACTTGACTGCTCAGCAACAACGGAAAACATCAGTGTGTTATCAACATTATTTTCATCCCAAATCCAAAACACAGCACCATGACCATGCCAGCTATCAGGAAGAAAATTAACTCTGTCGCAGCCGAAACCAGGACACTCTGTCACAGAGAAATTTCTGAAGACCTGTGTGGTAAATACTGTAAACGTGCTCAGTGTTGCATGCAAACTGTGTTACCAGCTTTATTTGCAGTAATGGTAGGTGCAAGCCATAACGTACATGCAGTGTCTTTGCTAAAAGCTCACTCATCAATTTTCCCCACGCAGTTTAGGAGCAAAAAGTAGGCAAAGCCAGGCTGATATTATTTAAGAAACATATTATTCAATTCATAGACTTTTTTATCTGCTAGTGCTGTGGGCCACAGTTCAATTAGATTTTAAGACGAAAGGTTATGCTTGTGACTGAGTTTTTGCCAAAAAAAAACCCCTAGAAATTACAACTAAGTTTTTGGCTTTCCCAAAAAGGCAAACAGGAGCTTAATAGCACTGACCTTTTGACTCAAACAGCTCTATTCAAATAAGAAGTCACTGATGTGAGAGAAGTATATTTAATGCATTTATCCTCCTCCCCTTCCCAAATATTCCTAAGGGGTCACATCCCCTGAATGCTGTAAGAATTAACAAAGATGATGCAAACCTCTTTTCCAGAAATCCTGATGTTATGTTTTCAGTTAGATTCAAAACCAGGAAGAGCTTGCCTCTTGCTTCTTATTTAGTCTTTTCTTTTGTCTAGTTTGGAACAAGAGGAGGCTGAGGAGTGACCTCATCACTGCTTTCTACAGCTTCCTGAGGAAGCGATGTGGAGAGGGAGGTGCTGAGCTCTTCTCCCTGGGATCCAGTGACAGGGCACATTCATGGGAATGGTTCAAAGCTGTTGGGGAGGTTCAGACTTGACACTAAGAAGCATTTCTTTACAGACAGCATGGTCAGAGATGAGAAGAAGCTTCCTAGAGGCGTGGTCAATGCCCCATGCCTGTCCGTTTTTAAGAGGCACTTGGACAATGCCCTTAATAACATGTTTTAACTTTTGGTTAGCCATGACGTGGTCAGGCAGTTGGACTAGATGATCATGGACATATCCTTTCCAACCGAACTATTCTATTCTGTTCTTTCTGTTCTGTTCTATTCTATTCTTTTCAGAATCACATTGAAAATTTATTTGCACACTTTTCTGCCTTAACCACATACTCAGAGGAGCTCCTAGCTCTTAAAACCTTAAGTTTGTTCTTGGACATGAAACCCACCTTTGGGCAACGTGTAGCACTAACATTTAAGTCTAGCCAAGCCACGTAGGCTTTGTAGTAAAATAAACTCTAATCAGACTGTTTATTACAACAACAATATGCATTTTATGTGATTTTAGGTGGAAAAGAACCACTTCCAAACTCTTTATTAAGAGTCAAACTCAGGCAGATTAATTTGCAAATTAGTCTTTGACGTATACATGCAGTACAAAGTCATTGCAATTACATGCTTGATTCGTTTTAGATATATAGGAGTGCCTGTCTGTAAACACACATACACATACACAAACATTTATACATTTGTGTGTATATACATGAAAAGACAAAACTGAATGTGTACAGATATATGTATCAGAGGCGTATACATCAGAGGCAAGTCTTCAGTATTTCAGACCCATTGCTTGTGTTTTGTTATTTTTTCAACTTTAACAAAGTAAAAAATCAGCCTAGATCAATAGAGAGTAGTACCAAGAACTTTGGCAATGTGTTGAAGGACAGACACCAAGATTGTACATAGATTTCAGAATTCATTCACTCCAAAATATCAGGTGTTTTCTGTAGTTTTGTAGGAAGGTTTAGGGTCAGCAGTCAGAGTTAGCTTAAGCACTTCTCTTCCACATGAGTTATATTTTATGATCATCTTCTATGGTGATTAAACCTTTATAAGGCAGAACACAGCTCAGATATGGCTGATCAAACTGGAAATCATCCTCATTCAGGGAAGATCAGCTTCTGCTGTCCAAGCTTGACTCGTCAATTGCTTGCAGCTGTTGCTGGCTGATTGACTATAACCTATAGTCAAAGAGAAAGTGAGGCAGAAAGGCTGCCTAGGGCAGTGTTGTAATATCACATTAGGACTGGAGGACTTTGACCCACAAAAGGTGCAATGGTACTACAAACAATGTTTTCTTTTTGGCTCGTGGAAGTCGTGAAGTTCAGGAGGGATTTTGCCTTCCAGCACAGCTGTATGAAGTAGTCCTTCTAATGTTTAACTGGTATCACCACAGTATTTTAAACTGGCAGCCATACCTATTCTGCTGCCATTCACAGCCAGCATGCAGTAAGAAAGATCTGAAATACAAAGGACCTGAAAGACCCGTAGTTTCCAGAATATGGTCAAATATCTAGAGATGGTTTGCTACATTGCATCTTCAGATCAGACCTGGATGACACCCACCTGCACACAGAACTGCCCAGTGTTGTGCTGGTATACTGACAAGTTCTCAAAGGTTCTCTAAGTTACATGGCTATTTTACAATTCAGTGTTTCAGTTCAAATTTAGGTATCTGTTGTTCCAGCATGGGCCTTATTAATGCATATACAGTAATCATATCAAGCTCTTCACATGGAAACTAGAGTGAGCAATAACCTTCACACCTTCTTTATAATTTCGAGTCATTTAATTAGTCAGAGCAGAACTTTGATAATGGTGACAAGAAATTAACATTTTTGTAAGATCATCTGTCAGAACCATGTAGTCATGAATAAACATGAATAGATAGCATTTTTAGAAATATCAGTGTTTACATACATTATATTTCATGATCAGTATTCTGAGTTAAGCTCCTTCTTTTCACAGGGAGGAATTCTTGTCTGAGGTTTAGCAAAATGTATAAATTCTTAGGCTGAAAGTCCTAGTAAAGAAGAAAAAGGCTTGTCTTCAAATCTTAACAAAAAAAAAAAAAAAGAAAAAACCCACAACCCACACATGTCTGTAAAGATGACAGGTTTTGAAAAGCAAGTATTCCTTTTAAGTTACACAAATAGATAATCAGATTAAGTTCTTGGGATCTGTGCAAGTACAATAACTTTCAGGTTCAGCCCAAGCCAATTTAGAAACCAGAAAATAGGTAGTAACTACCCAGCATGCAAAGAGATCATCATCATATGTTCTACTCTAAAAGTGTTATCTACGTAGTCATTCTCTTTCTACTAATGTCATCTGCCACCTCTGTTGACTGTAGGACACCACAGGCAGTTATCAGATACTTGTGGAATATTTTGGTTTAACTCCTGCCTTTGTGCTCTGTCCTGCAGCAGAATTAGGACAAACAGATTAATTAGTTGTTAGAAAATTTTCTTTTTTCTCGACTTGAGCAGACATATTACAGACTGCTTTAATTTTCTTTTGTGTAATGCAGAAAACGCAATTTTTTCCCTGATACTTTAAATGATGGCTCAGAAATAAATTAAATATACTTCTGTTTCATATCTCTGAGACTTTCAACACTGATTGCTGTAGCAATCTCTGTAGCAACAGAGACTGCAGCTGTGACATGATATGGGTATGGCAAGCAAATCTTAATAGAACTGGTTTCCTGCTAAGTGTGATCACTCTGGAGTATTTTGTCGTGTTGGGGAGAGAATTAGAGCTTGTTGAAACAACAGTATTTCAGGAGAGAATACTCAGCCATCACATAGTCTATACAGACACTTGCAATTTCTTAATGTACTGTAGGCAGTATGTCATCCTGATGCCTCTGCAAATTAGAGATGGATTTGAGGCCACAATGTAATACAATATACTTTGTGAAAAAGTAAGATATCTTAAGTTGAACTTGGTACTTTGAAAATTGCCAGGAGATATGGTGAAGGGGTATTCAAGCTGAGGGTCAGGAAAAAAGGCTTCTTTGTAAAACATGGTCTGGAGTTCAGTGTCAAGACCAAATTTTCCAATTGCCTGGGAGAGGCCATGGTAGATAACATATAGAAGATACATTGAAAACTCTGGATAACCTTCACATTTTTAAGATGATCTAAAAAGTAAAATTTTAAAAATTGACTTTTGTATCTGATGAGTGGTATTGGTTTACATTTATCATAATTAAAAGAAGAATGTTTTAAAATAAAGGGTCGTGAAGGTTTATCTTGTAGATTTTGCGGCATTGATTCTTACTGACAAGAATTTTCAAATGTTATGCATTTAAATTTAAATAATTTAACAATATTAAATTCTGTTGTCTTCTATGTATCAATTCTGAAATAAGAATTATTTTATAAAAAAGTAATTCTTAAAACTTGGTAGCAAAGAAGAGTAGTTGACATTTTAAATACAGTGCAATACATAAGTCCGGATGGGATCCACCCAAGAGTACTGAGAGAGATGGTGGAGGAGCTTGCCAAGCCACTCTCCATCATTTATCAGCAGAAAAAAAGCCACTCTCCATCGTTTATCAGCAGTCCTGGCTAACAGGGGAGGTCCCAGATGACTGGAGGCTTGCCAATGTGATGCCCACTTACAAGAAGGGCTGGAAGGATGATCCTGGGAACTACAGGCTTGTCAGCCTGTTCTCTATACCACGGAAGATTATGCAGAGGCTCATCTTAAGGGTTCTCAGAGAGCATGTGCAGGACAACCAAATGATCAGGCCCAGCCAGCATGGGTTCATGAAAGGCAGGTCCTGCTTCACCAACCTGATCTCCTTCTATGATTAGGTGACCCACCTAGTGGATGAGGGAAAGGCTGTGGACGTTGTCTACCTGGACTTTAGGGAAGCCTTGACAGCGTCTCCCACAGCATTCTCCTGGAGAAACTGGCGGCCCGCGGGCTTAGCAGGGTTTCACTTCC
>NW_010526820.1:19282-20034 GCF_000687285.1 Phaethon lepturus
GCAAGGCTACAGGCTTGGGGAGGAGTGGCTGGAGAGCTTCCCAGCAGAAAAGGACCTGGGGGTGCTGGTTGACAGCCAGTTGAACATGAGCCAGCATTGTGCCCAGGTGGCCAAGAAGGCCAACGGCGTCCTGGCCTGTATCAGGAATAGTGTGGCCAGCAGAAGTAGGGAAGTGATTGTGTCCCTGTATTTGGCACTGGTGAGACCACACCTCGAAACCTGTGTTCAGTTTTGGACCCCTCACTACAAGAAGGACATTGAGTTGCTGGAGCTTGTCCAGAGAAGGACAACGAAACTGGTGAGGGGTCTGGAGCACAAGTCTTACGAGGAGCAGTTGAGGGAGCTGGAGTTGTTTAGTCTGGAGAAGAGGAGTTAAACAAGACTTTTATTTCTGTGAACACATGAGATTACGTTTGTATGGGTCCGTCCTGGTTTTAGCCAGGGTAGAGTTAATTTTCTTCACAGAAGCTAATGTGAGGCTATGTTTTGGATTTGGGATGAGAAAATGTTGGTAACATGCTGAAGTTCTGAGTTGTTGCTAAGTAGTCAAGGACAATCCAGCTTCTGGTGCTGCCCTGCCAGCAAGAAGGCTGGGGGTGCACGGGAAGCTGGGAGACGACACAGCCAGGACAGCTGACCTAGGCTGGCCAAAGAGATGTTCCATACCATATAATGTCATGCTCAGTATATAAAGCTGGGGCGAAGAAGAAGGAAGGGGTGGAGGGACGTTTGGAGTGATGGCATCTGTCTTC
>NW_010526820.1:20046-24586 GCF_000687285.1 Phaethon lepturus
TTGGGAGGGGACACAGCCGGGACAGCTGACCCAGGCTGGCCAAAGGGATATTCCATACCATATGACATCGTGCTCCGTATATAAAGCTGGGACAAAGAAGAAGGAGGGGGTGGAGGGACATTCGGAGTTATGGCATCTGTCTTCCAAAGAAACCATTATGTGTGATGGAGCCCTGCTTCCCTGGAGGTGCCAGAACACCTACCTGCTGATGGGAAGCAGTGAATGAATTCCCCGTTTTGCTTTGCTTGCGTGCACGGCTTTTGCTTTCCCTGTTAAACTGTCTTTATATCAACCCATGATTTTTCTCACTTTTACTCTTCCAATTCTCTCCCCCGTCCCACCATGGGGAGTGATTGAGTGGCTGTGTGGTGCTTAGTTGCTGGCTGGGTTTAAACTACTACATGGTCTAAGTTCTGCAAATTGCTTTTCACATGCTCAGATTTAGGGAGCATGTTGGGTGCTTCTGCAAGTGTTACAGAATCTCAGAATAGCAGAGGTTGGAAGGGACCTCTGGACATCATCTTGCCCAAGTCTTCTGCTCAAGGAGGATCACTTAGAACATGTTGCTCATGTCTGTCTTGGTTTTGGCTGGGATGGAGTTGTTTTTTTCTTCCTGATAGCTGGTATAGTGCTGTGCTTTGGAGTTGGTATGAGAATGATGTTGATAACGCACTGAAGTTTTAGTTGTGGCTAAGTAGCTGTAGTGCTTATACTCAGTCAAGGACTTTTCAGCTTCCCATGCTCTGCCAGCGTGGAGGGGCACAAGAAGCCGGGAGAGGGCACAGGTGCTGGGAGGGGTCATGGCTGGGACAGCTGACCCAAACTGGCCAAAGAGATATTCCGTACCATACAACGTCATGCTCAGTATATAAACTGGAGTTAGCCAGGGGGTGAGAATCACTGCTCAGGGACGGGCTCCAGGTGGTGAGCAATTGCTGTATTGGGCATCACTTGTTCTTGTACATTCCCTTGTTGGTATTATTATTTTTGTTATCATTGTTGTTTCCTTCTCTCTTGCTGTCCTATTAAACTGTTTTTATCTCAACCCACAAGTTTTTTCCCGATTCTCTCTCCAATCCCACTGGGGGAGATAGGGAGTAAGGGAGTGGCTGTGTGGTGCTTAATTGCTGCCTGAGGCTAGACCACAACAGTGTTTTTTTTAATATTTTCAAAGACAGAGACTACACAACATCTCTGGGAAACCTGTTGCTATGCTTAATCAACCTCAGAGTAAATATATTTTTTAGGATGCTATGGGAGACAGTGTTGAAAGTCTTATTAAAGTCATGATATACAATACCTACTGTTCTTCTGTCTGACCAAGACAGTCATGTCATCATAACAGGTTATCAGGTTGGTCAACATGACTTCCCCTAGATGAAGATGTGCTGACTACTCCTGATCACCTTCTTGTCCTTCATGTGCCTGGAAATGGTTTCAAGGATTAGTTGATTCCTCACCTTCCCAGGGACTGATGTGAAGCTGATTGGCCTGTGGTTCCCTGTGTGCTCCTTCCTGCTCTTCTTGAAGACGAGAGTAACGTTTGCTTTCCTCTAATTCTCAGGCACCTCTCCCAGTCTCCATGATCATTCCAAGTTTATTGAGAATGGCCTTGCAATGACTTCAGTCTACTCCCTCAACATTCATGGGTGCATCATATCAGGATTTATGTATGTCCAGTTTGCTTCAGTATTCCATAATCTGGTCCTCTTCCATCAGGGATAAGGTTTCCTTGCTCCAGACTTTCCCTCTGGTCTCCAGGACCTGGAATTTCTGAATGTTGGTCTTAATATTAAAGACTCAGGCAAAGAAGGCATTCAATATTTCAGCCTTTCCCATGTCTTCTGTCACCAGGGCCCCTGCCCCATTCAGCAATGGGCCATCATTTTCCCTAGTCTACCTTTTGCTAGTCTTACAGAATCCTTTCGTGTTTAACTTTGACAGCCCTCTTACATTAAACTCTAGGTAAGCCTTGGCATTCCTAACCATGGTTCTGAATGCTGAGATGCATGTTCATCCCAGGTCACCTGTCCCTGCTTCTACCTTCTTTTTATGTTTGAGTTTTGCCAGGAGCTTGCTTTCATCCATGCAGGCCTTCTGGCACCTTTCCTTGATTTCTTGGTTTTGGGATGTGTTCTTGTGAGCTTGGGAGTTGATCCATGAATATCAACGAGCTTTCTTGGACCCTTCTTTCCACCAGGGCCTTATCCTATGGGATTCTGCCAAGCAGACTCCCTGAATAGGCCAAAGTTTGCTGTGCTGAATTCCAGGGTTGTGATCATGCTTTTTTGTCCTGCTCCCACTTCTCAGGATCCTGAACTCCACCATCTCGTGGTCACTGCAGCCAAGGCTGTCCCTAGCCTTCACATCGCCCTCCAGCCCTGTCCCAGAAATTTGTAATCACTTTATCTGTTCATAGGAGAGAACTAAAAGCATATCTTTATCATGGTTGCTATCATTATTATTTTATTGTTGTTGTTCTTGTTCTTTTTCTTGTTGCTTATTAATTCTTGATACAGCACAGATTCAATCTAAGACTGATCCTTATTTTTATGGAAGCCCATGCAGTTTCTCTTTTAGTTTTCTCTTTCTAAATGGAGGAATGGGATAAAGTGCTGTCTTTTACCAAGAGACAAGAATTTTAACCTAGAAAAAATATCTTTATTCACACAAATTTAGTGCTGGCTGCACTGTTTCCCTAAAATTCCTAATCCTCTTTCAGAGTGGATTCAGGTTACGTTCAGACAAAGTCAAAGAATGAAGCAGGAGAGCTGTGGCCTAAAGATTTAGTATTGGAGTTGAAGGAGTCAAGGGCTCCTTCATGAGCAGAAGCTGTGTTTGGGTTCATCATCTTCAGTCATTGAAAATGTTGACAAGGCCAAAAGAGAACAAAGCATTGCAGAAAGATCACATAATTTCCTAACTTAAATAAGAGGTCAATCATAAGAGTTGAAATAACCTTTCTGTGCCATTGATTCTCCCTGAGGTATTGTGTTTCCCATGTTTTTATGTTGTTAATTTTTTGCCCAAGACACATCTAGTGTATGAAAATTATTGTGAAATATAACTTTTATGAAGATATGTCTGTGTTTGTGTGTGAATATGCCTTCAGTCTAAAAATTAAACACAGATCTTTTATGGAGAGAACCTTCTACTCCTGGGACAGAAAATTATCATTAGAAGCTATTACAATTAAACTTTGCAAAATCTTGGCCCTGATTTTTTCCACCAGACCTCCTACATATGTTCGTTCTTCAGATTTTTAATTCTTCTGTCCTTTTCAATGAAAAGCTAAGATAACAGAAGGATATTTTTGGCTCCTCTATCAGAAGTGCTTTTTAGAAGAGGACTGGTGGTTCGTCTAGAAATACAATACACTGGTTTGTTTTGACTTTAAAAGCCTGCTCCTGAAGTAGATTAGCCAGACCCATTGGGAGATGGATGATGTGAAAGGCTGGATTTTTGCTGACAACCTGTGGAAGATTTTTACTATGAAAATGTAATGAATAAATAATCAAAAATGTGACAGTCTATTGCTCTGGTTTATTGTAACATTATTCATGCAACTTGCAGAGAAGCACCCTGTAGTATAAGACTGTATTTATTCGGGAGGATACATCTCTCATTCCAGAAGTCCTGACCTTACTCTCAAAAGCAGATAAAAACAGAGGAATTGTAACGACATGCATGATTTATTTTTCAAGTCATTCTTAACAGTCTTTGTTGATATGGGAGGAAGGGAAAAAAAAAGATTTGGAGAATGAGAAGCAGAGGTCTCAGATGCCAGAGCTGGTGCAGCAGGGTATGGGTGCATATGGCCACTGTCAAGCACCTTCCAGGGGAGTGGAGGAACAGCGGCACTTGCTAACTGATTCTCACAGAGAAGAAGATTGAGCTGTTTGCTGCTGCTTGATTTAGATCTGTCTTCAGCTTCAGCTTCTCTGATTCAGCTTCTCTGATGCATTTTTAGTGACTGTCTTGTTGGCAAGTTTCCATGCAAACAGCTGCGTGGTGAGGTTTACCCTGTTGGCCAGGTGTCTTTGTCAGAGAGTTTGGCGTTATTTTCTTACTGACAAAAGATGCACTTTGTCTTGCTGTCTCTCACTTCCCTCACTGAGGTTTGCTCTTGAAAATTATTTTTTAACCATAACTCATTACTTCATCAGTAATTTCATTTAGCTTTCTCACAGCTGAAATTCTGTACTCTGTGTCCTCTCAGATCAAGCCCAATGAAGCAATTACTCTGTCCTTTAGTATATTTCATATATCTTGCCTGTTCAAGTTCTTTTGGAATTTGTTCATTTATGTCTGGGAAGTGGTAATGACCAAAGGAGAGAGAGAATAACTCAATATGGGCCTCTCACACAGCAAAAGGCAAGCTGCACTGCAATGATTTTACTGGCAGAGTGTACTTGGCACCCTCAGTGTTTTCCACAAACTCTTTAACTTCTCATATTTATTTTCATTGTTAATTAACAGCATTAAAATATGGCTTTTCTTAGTCATCATCACCGGAAAAATAATGTGAGAACTGTTACAA
>NW_010526821.1:0-3078 GCF_000687285.1 Phaethon lepturus
TTGTCCTTGACAGGCCCCATGAGCACTCTCAAGACGAATTTTCATATGAAAGTACATGTGGGTATAAACTAATTAAACAAGCTATATAATAGCAATGAAAAAAAATTAATATATACATGGCTTGCAAATATTAAGGATATTATTTAACTATATATAGAAACAATCGTGTTTTGTATGAAAAAATTAACTTCCTCTTATTGTATTTTTCAAATTGCTTTGACTATTTTTAGCAAATTGATACAGTCATAATCCTTTTGCTATGTTTTGTCTCCCAAAGATGCTTAGGTACTTTAGGTTTGGTTTCTGACACCAGATGTGAGGGCACAACATAACAGGAATATGAATGTATGCATGTGTATGTAAGTATATATATAAATACGTTTCTATAGGTCCTGCATCTCCTGTTAACATGAAATGAAAAAGTAAGCCAGAATTACTTCCTGCAAATTCCTCCAATCTCTCTCCTCTTTTGACTCTCTATCTTTAAATTTCCTGTAAAATGTAGTTCAAATTAGAGCATTTCAGTTCTCCTCGGGCTAGGCTGTCTTCCTAGGTCTTCAGTAAATAACTTCTTAGGAGCGGATAGCAGCTGGAAGAGTGGTTAGGAGTTGTCTTAATCACCAGATGAAAATCCATCTCCTCCAGCTTTGATGCCTGTGGGTAACTGGAAGGTATTTTATTTGCATTAAATTTGCATGACTTCCTACTGCTTTCTGCAAGCCCTTTCCTCTTGCAGCCTGTGCCTTTGCTTCTGCTTTCCTCCCAAATTTTATATAAGTTGCCAAGATACGACCCTAAGATTTGGACTGTATTAATTGTATTCTTGTTACTTATGAGCCCAGCCATATCTGGATAGTGCAGAGAAAGTTAAAAAAACAGACAATTATTAATGATGGATAAACAACAGTGTAAAGTTTTTTGTAAGCTGAGTTAAAAGCAAAATGGAAAGTAACAGCCTACAAAATATAGCTGAAGAATGAGAATGTTCCTAAGAAAACTTCTCTTTTTTCTTTCCTAAGGAAAGATCTGAGACCTGTTTCCTTCATCGACACGGTCCTTCCTTCTCACTGCTTGTAGAAAGGCTAAGGGAGGGCACAGAGTACACTATTCAGACTGATAGTATATGCAGGAAGTAATACAGTTCTTAATACCCCATTGTTATGTCACAAGTTGGAAAATCAATCTGGTACTTGGTGCAATAACTCATTTTACAAACACTGAGGCAGACAGCTAGCCACAGAGATAAGCCAGTCCATAGTCAGAGCTTGGCAGGGCATGACGGTACAGGAATTGGCACTCTAAATATTTGGTTTGGCTAAATCATGCACGCCTAGATGAAGGGGGAAGGATTTCTCCTCTCTCTCCCATGCCTCAGGATGTCTTACATGCTATTGTTTCTTTCAAGACTCATGTGTACTAAAGACATGCTTATTGTAATTTTTCAAATGCCCTGTTGGTAAATGAGCTTTGCAGTATGGCACATATCCCACTCTTCTGATGCCTATTTCCTAACTAAATTGTTTTGTTCTGCACAACCTATTGTTTCCTTCTTTTCATTTCTCTTCAAAACAAATAACACTGCATTTAGAAAAGTGGTGTTTTTGAACTGAAAAACAATTAACCTCATATGTGCTCTAGGGCTTACAGGATAGCATACATCCTGCTGTATGTCTACAGATGGCTCTCATTTGGATTCGCATATAGCACACTGGATTTGGACATCCTGTGCTCTCTGTTACTGGCTTGGTAAAATTAAAAAGCTTGTCTTTGTGCTGGCACTGGTTACAGCAGTTATGATGGTCAATGTGTTGAAAAGATTCATGAGAAAGGTGCAGTATAACTCTAAATTTACCAAAAAATTGTATGGAAAAGATTGTAGCTAGATTGTCCTGGATTCTCTCTCCAGGGAAAAAGAAAGGGCTAAGACATCTTCTTGCGTGTGTGTGTGATCTGTACACAGAGACAGCCACAAGGATTGCTCAGAATTAATGCCATCTCCACATACAAAAGCTGTGAAGATGCCACAAAGGCTAACAGTACCTCACTATCACACAGGAAAACACTGCACAGTGCACCTCTTCAGAAGGTGGCAAACCTGCCATTCCAATTTACATTTCTGCTCTATTCAGATTTCTGCTGTAGCATAGTCCCCTCTCATCATTACACAGTGCAAGCCAAGCCTAGAAGTGAAACCATGAACATTGGCATGCCTCGGAGAGGGGGAGTGAAGCGTGAAAGACAATCAAAGTAGCTCTTGCATTTAGAGTGGGACAGTTTTTACATGACACTGAGTTCACTTGGTGGAAAATGCTGTAACTGGAAACTGAAATCAGGTATAGATTTGGCATCTATGTTTGTGTGTTTGTTCTAAATCAGCAGAAACAGTAAAAGAGAAGTTTTACTAAAGAACAAAACATTTAATTTTTAATTTTTTTTTACATTAAAGTATATCCTGTTGGAAGTGTAGAAACATTTAAGCAACATTCAAAAACTGAACTACTTCTTATTTTAATTTTTAATGTCATCTTATGATTTCAGATTTACATGTGTAAATTAGAAATAAGAAGAAAACAGGTTTAAAGATCCCTAAAAAAAACAGGTTTAAAGATCCTTAAAATAATCCAAGGACACCCCGAAAATCGATTTCCAGTGGTTTTTGCATTTGTTTTGTCAACACCTTGTAAAATGACCTTTTCAGTCTCCTCCCCCCCGCCCCCCCAGTCCTTTGCAGATTTCTTAGTTTCACTCAAAAAAAACAGTCCACTTTTACTACTCATAGCTTTGCTTATTTGGTAACAGGACTGAAATAGCAGCAGCATTATAAAGAATGAAGTTAGTATATTAATACAACAAAATCTCTTTCATCAGCAAACTGCCAAACGCTTCATTCACTTTAACGCAACAATGTTCATAGCAGAAGTTTATCTTTGCTCTCTTTGACTCAAATACAATGAGAAACTGTTACTGCCAAGTCCATCTAAACAGACCACCTAATGACACCAGTCACAGCAAGGACAGTAATGCAGTGTTCCTCAGCAGTCCCGTGCTGAGATGTACCTCAGCTTTCCCTTCCTGCTG
>NW_010526821.1:3109-10559 GCF_000687285.1 Phaethon lepturus
TCATCTTATGCCTGTTATAATTTTATATTTTGCAATCATGAAAATGCATCCTCTTTTTAAAAAAGTGATAGCAAACAATATCTGCTTACAGAGTCATCAAGCTGTTAGGAGTATGCAATTAGTTATTACTCACATCAAAACAAAAATATGCTCAAGTATTTGCAGTAGAAGATAAACTAGCTGCTCCATATGTGCAAGAGAGTCCTAGAAGTTCACAAAGATAATACATCTTTTAAATTTGTCAAAGTTACACCATGATAAACTTTTTTATGGAGGAAATAATCCTCTGATGGATGCCTCTCTTGACAAAAATTCTGTGTAGTAAAATATGTCTTGGGAATACTTCCCTAGAGGAATCTTCATGTTTTCCTGAGAGCACAGTGCAACTTCAATAATTGCAAAATGTGATTTTGTCCCCTCCTTTGTTTTCATTGTATGTGCTCTTCCCAGTGTTAGACTGTTGCTTCCCTTTCTCCTTATCAAAGATCTATTGGTTTCCATTCCCGAGGCAGTCCCACAAAGATCACAGACTTCCAGCATCTACCACCCTGTTAGAGATCCAGAGGAGGCTTTTATTCCCCTTTTCCACAGCCCAGACTTGCCATTGGTTGAATATATGCCCTTCAAATGTATTCTTCTGTCAGGGAAATCCCTTTTAGCTTCTTAGACCAGACACTAAAATGAGACTCCCTACCTCTTCCCTTCATATCAACATGAAGACAAAACTGCAATTAAAGTTTGTCAGGTCCTACATTTCAAGCATCTGTGATTAAATACGGAACAAACAGACCTATTTTCTATTCACACAGCAATTACATACAGCAGTCAGAGAAAAAAGGTTCGAACTATTAGATCAATTGCCTGCAACTTGTCACCTGCTCAGAGGTTAAATGAGCACAGCTGTCACAAAATTACGCCAAGGAAATTCTCCTTGTCTCTTTTTCTGATAAGCCACTCTTCTTCCCTCATTTTTTTCCTCGTGGTGGGGCACTCGAATGATTCATTTTGTTCTATCTTTTACTTTGGCTTTGGCAAAATTAGTCTGCAGTCTTTCTGGAAACATGTAGGTCAGACTACTGAACAGGAACTTGATACTCTCATTTAGTTATTGGTTTTCTACTTGTTCTCCCTAACACGTTCTATCATAGTTTAGTTTATGCACTGAGGCAAAATATTGTACAGCAGATAATTTGAGGCATGCACATACATCATGCACAAGATAATGTTCTGTCTCCCCCATCATCTCATCTTCATTTTTTCCTGCATACATTCTCAGCACATCCCCACACAAAAAAGCCTTCCCCAGTTCAGTTCAGCAAGATCCCCATAAAACTGTATGAGCCATTATTCAGCTTCTTGAACTTTGGAGAATATTTTGGTGTTATTAAAAGCAGAATTTTAATAAAGTTGTGAGCTTTCAGTTAAACACAAAAGTGTTCTCTAAATTATGCATTATTTCAGTCTTTTGACAATCCCTTTGTTCATCCACAGAATTCTGGGTATTTTTCAGCATTTAATTTGTGTTTTATTGCAAAATTAATGGTAAAGTTTATTTATAAAATATATATTCGTGCTGTTTATTGAATTTTCTATCACAAAAAGGAATTAATTTTTTATAACCTCATTTTCAGTTTTTATTCTTATACAATAGTGTCTCCTTTTAGTATACTCCTAAACCAAAAAGATTGTAGAGCAATACTTTCTTCCACACTCCTCCTGGCAACTTAATACAAAATGCAAAATGAAATATACTAAGTGAACCCACTTTAATTTAAATTATATGTCCACAGGTTTGTGATGTCCTTTATTTTTTCTGTGGTTTGTTGACTGATAAAGAGTATTTCTCAATGTATGTGATGTCTCCTATTCATATCCTTTGTGTGAGACTAAAATGTAAATGCAAGTGCTTTGCTTAATAGCAATATACTCCCCATACAAGTTAGATGCATGTCAGAGACATTTTGAAGACAGAGGCAATGCCTAGTGTGCTGGTTTCGGCTGGGACAGAGTTAATTTTCTTTATAGTAGCTAGTATGGGGCTATGTCTGGGATTTGTGCTGAAAAGAGCGTTGATAGCACTGCTGAGCAGGGCTTACACAGAGTCAAGGGCTTTTCTGCTTCTCACACCGCCCCACCAGGAGTCTGGGGTGCACAAGACTCTGGGAGGGGACACAGCTGGGACAGCTGACCCCAACTGACCAAAGGGCTATTCCATACCACATGACGTCATGCTCAGCCTGTAAAGCTGGGGGAAGAAGAAGGAAGGGGGGGACATTCAGAGTGATGGCATTTGTCTTCCAGAGTAACCATCTCATGTGACAGAGCCCTGCTTCCCTGAAGAAGGCTGAACACCTGCCTGCCCATGGGGAGTGGTGAATGAATTCCTTGTTTTGCTCTGCTTGCGTGCGCGGCTTTTGCTTTACCTATTAAACTGTCTTTATCTCAAACCATGAGTTTCCTTCCGATTCTCTCCCCCGTCCCACCGCGGGGGAAGTGAGCGAGCGGCTGCGTGGGGCTTGGTTGCTGTCTGGGGTTAAACCACGGCACCTAGAAAAACTTGAGACATTTGTATCTTTTCGAGTTCTTGATGCTGACAAACAATGAATGTGTCAGACTTAAAAAGCCCGTAGAGTTTTTTTTGATCTGAGAGCAGATATGTTCAGATCCTTCCTATGTTCAGGTCCTTATCCAAACTGACGACATCTCAGTCTAGAGGTGAAACGGAGTTGCCTCTGTGTACAGCTCTCCAACCGTTAGCTGAAATAGCACCCTAATTCCTACTTTTCCAACAGAGTTCTTTGCTTATTTTCTTGCACATAACTTCGTCTAATATTTTATGGAAGATGTGATGCCCTCCAATTTTATACAAAGACGGTATGTTTCCTCAAAAATCAATTGATTTCTCTCTTTGTAAAAGTGACTCATTAGAAAGTGTTTCAGTTCCAAAGGCAACATGATTGTGCATTGTGAAACAAGACCTTGTGTTTTTTCACCATTACTGGTACTGTTTTATTCCTTCTTTTACACCCAGTGGATTAATAGAATTCACCTGTGTCGTATTTTGTTCCAAAATTTGAAGCTTTCATTCAATAAAAATGTGGTTCTAGCCCTTCCCTTTGTTATGCAAACCTAAAACCACCAGCTAATTTTAAGGAATTTTATTTTGTCAGAATCTGCAACAATTTAAACCAGTATTTTTGATAAGTGCGAACAAGCTTCATGGAGGTTACTAATCTTATCAGTGTTAATCTTCGCCTTAAGAACAAACGGCGAGGTATGATTAATGCCTG
This sequence comes from Phaethon lepturus, assembly GCF_000687285.1. Taxonomy (NCBI): domain Eukaryota; kingdom Metazoa; phylum Chordata; class Aves; order Phaethontiformes; family Phaethontidae; genus Phaethon; species Phaethon lepturus. The sequence goes on from NW_010526821.1 coordinate 6,400, forward strand.
ATTTTTTTATGTAGCAACTCTACAGTGTAAGATGGCCCTGTCCGCACAAAAATATATAACTAGATGGAGACCACAAAGATATACTGTTATTATTACAATGTATTTTATTAGAAAAATAAATAATGGAGGAACTACTACATTAGTCATCCCTAGTCTTTAACTAGATTAAAAAAACCTCATTAAAAAATTGTCCAACATTTTCATGGTGCCACTAGTATTAAAAAAAACATGTACAGTGATGCTTCCCGTATGTGTTAAACTTCTGCTTGCTTCAGTCTACAGAACTTCTGAATGTAGTGTAGCAGCAGAATGTGAAAGCAGTAATTGATTGTGAAAGTTTTAGTTCATAGTCAGCTTTTGCACCTTGTTTTATTTTTTATTTAAAAAAAAGAACTTAACACTAGAAAATCTGTCCTAGGGACAGAGAGAGAGAGAGAGAGATTTGATGATTCCTTTCCTTATGCTATGGTCTTCATAGGATTTTTGCTTGCAGTGTAGTTCCCTTTTGCATCTTCTCAGATTAAATTCTATTTAAATGTGCATCAGCTCCAGAAATCCTGATTCAATTTCAGTCATAACTCAGAATTTCATGGTCTCTTTTTCTTCCTGTAAAATAACAGTAACATTACACCCAATTATCTTTGTGGGAGGCTTGGGATCTCTGTCTCACAAAGAATATGGGAGAATGCTGACTTTACATCATGTTTTTTCTTTGTGAAACAGCTGGACCAATGTTAGCATCACTCCTGCTGGGACCTTTGCAGGTTTAATTAACATAATTGTTGAAGTGGATCTGCTTATAAAAAACCCCCGTACGTATCAGTACTCCCAGCCAGGCAACTGGATGCACTTTTCCTTAAGGGACTACCTCAGGCATTTTGAGCAATTTTAACGTGCAGATTTTGCTCACATTATATAATGTTTGAGTTCAATGGAATTTCATGTGTGTAAGTGACCCCTGGCTTTGACCCTTAAGTCCTCTTGGACACTATGGCTTTTTGCAATGTCTGTGTTTTTATGAAAAAGATACCACAGTTCCTACCATTCCTCCAGTAAGGTTTCTACGTATAAATAGAACATTTTAAAGAAAAGTAAACTGTAGATTTAGGGTGGTTATTATCTGAGAAACTTCTGTATTTCTTTATTTTGATTGATATGAAAGAAAATAATTTTTAATCTTACTTTGCATATTTAAGAAAACAAACACAGGCCACAGGTGTATTTATTGTAATTTCTTAAAAGGTGCATATTTTTACCTCAAATGCTACAAAACATCGGGAAACCATAACAAGTTTCTGGCACAATCTCATCCTTGTGGCAGAAAGCATATTTTCATACAAACAACAGATCCCTCAGATACCCTTTTTTGTTGTTTCTAGTTGATGTAGACTTCATTGTGGTTAAATGCAGCTTTCCCAAGTAAACAAATCATAAAAATGTTAACTAGTACTTTGAATTTCCTTTTTTGAATTCCGTCAATTGTTTGATGATTCCATGTCCCAAATGGAAAGACAGGCAGGCAGACTCAGAGGCTTGCATTCTTTTCGTAACTGAGAAGAGATGCTCTGTCTTGCCTAAAACAGTGGGGACACAGCTGACTACAAAGATTTGTAACATGTCAATACCTCTTTCATGGACCTACAAGAAGCTTTTCATTCTGTTTCTGTTTCCAGACTAATCAGGTTAAAACACATTTTATATAGCTTTTGCTTTGGTGTGTGTCAAATACATACTAGGTTATTCCTAACTACAAAGATAGGAGTCCTTCAGAAATGCTCCACGGTCTGAGGCAGTGATTGCTTTCAATCTCTTCTGCTCATAGGACACAAACTCCAAAAGCTCTTTCTATCCAAACTTGAATTCTCATCATGCTTTGGAAATATATGTCTCCTATGCTGAAATATCATTTGACACAAAAGTGAATCTGTAGCTGAAAAATCAAATAATAATAACAGAGAAACCTTATACAACTGCCTGAGCAAAGGAAGAATTGTAAGGGGATGTTTAGAAATCTACCTGCAGAAACAACATAACCAAATGTTTATTTGGATGTTGGAAATGGCATATATAAATGGTGAAGTTAAAGGGTGAACAGCAAATCTGCATGAATGAAGGTGTGTGAATAAATATACAATGATTTAAAAAGACACTCTCCTTTTCTAAAAAAAATGGTGTCTTAAGTTTAACAATTTGCATTGGCAGTATGAGGCAAAAAAAATCCCTGTGTTCTAAACCAGACTGAACAAAACCAATCCTAATTGCATGTGTTCAGCAAGGAGATGTAGTTTCTACGAAAATAATGATAATGCACATGAATATGGTATCTCAAACTGAAAGAGAAATAAGCAGAAGACTGCATAGAGCATTCAGGAAAAAAAGCAGAAAAAACTTTACAAGCAGTCTGGTAACCTGCTTGCCAGATTACCTGCTTTTATATGAATAAAAAGTAAACTGGATGTGAAATGTAAAGACAGGACTTTGGAAACACAGTTCATGTCTTTAAATAATGGTGCAGCAAACTGCCAGCAGTTGTTCAGGACTGGCTCAAGTACAATTCTCAAGTATGTTGTAAGTATATATTAAGTAATCAGTCACAAGGACCTGTGTGACTAATATTGTCTCCTATAAAATTTAGGAACACAAACCTGACCTGTAATGAAATGTGATGAAGTGGGGATTTCTTGGAACTTCATTTTGCCCCTGGATAGATCAGTAGAAAACAGGAAATTAGATGTCTCCGAAATAAAAAAGAAAACCAACCTGATGATCATAACCACGAAAATCCCTGTCATATCTATTCTGTACATATCAAAGAGACTTCTTAACACCCACCCCCCCCAAAAAAAAAAAAGAAAAACAAAGTATTTTCTAGTAGGATAACTAAATATTAACTTGCAGAACAGAGTTAGAGGGAACACTGACTACAAAAGACCAAAGACCAAATGATTACCAGAAGTATCCCGGGGCCCTTGCCCATGACAATGACAGATCACCTCAGATTTTTACTGTTAAACCTAACAGACACGTAACAGACTTCTTAATTTTAAATAATTGTCTCTTGAGCTGACAAGTGTGTTTTTGATTAAATTCTTAATTTTAGTTTTTGTTAGATATGCAAATATAGCCACACGTTCAAATTAATTGAAACTTCTGTCTCAACATGGTGATTCTGACCTTTGATTTGTTACTAAATGTAATATTAATAATACCTTATTAATTAAACTTTTTGACTTTGAATATGAGAAATCTAATGGCTATTTAATCTGCTACTTCCTGCCTTATAAAATCAGGCAGAAGAGTGTTTACTTTCTACTTCTGGAAACTGAGTTTGTTTCCAGGCGAGGACACCTAAATGAAATCACATGTCTTCTCTTAGAATTTCTTTGTCTAAAAGAAAAAACAAAACAAAACTTAAGTTGTAGGGAAGAGCTTTCATAGGGAAGGAGGGGAAAGAGGCTGGAAAAACTGGCTCATAGTAGCAGAAGCTTCTGGAGTATGGTAGTTACCTCTTTACACCAGAAGGGTTGCTGCACTTAATTTTAGACGAGTAGTACTTCTATAGTGTTTTAGGATTTAAAAAAGTAAAAGTAATATATAATTACTTTTCATTCAGTTTGACCTACAGAAAAATTATGACCAGAGTAAATATCAGATAAGAATCCTACCCCACCCTCCTACCCCCAATCCCTCTGGATTTTGTTAAAATAAACTTTAGTTTAACAAGTTTATTTTGAACATTTACTGACTTCTACAGGAAGACACTGGTTCCAACACTTTTCAATAGGTGTCCAGTCTGAAATTTCTGTATAGTGTCTCCCAGGAATAATAAAATCTCTTCCATGCCTGCTGGCTCATTATCTGCCTTACTTTTTTTCCCATTTGGAATCATTACCTTGAGTGACTCACAAGGTCTTAATAACACTGAAAGTTAAGAGAGCCTGTATTAAAATGTAGTGACCCTCAACTTCTCCGCTTGGCTAAGTGACAGGAATAATAGTTGGTTACATGCAAAACATTATTACTGATTTGCATCTCCTGCTAGCTCAGATTTGATTTCAGAAAGCCTGAAATGTTTAGAGCCAAACCCTTCCTTGGCTCACATCCTCTTCTGACACGGTGCTTTGCTTGAAGATGCAGAGTAGTCTTCAGTAGGGCAAGAC
>NW_010526821.1:10590-55608 GCF_000687285.1 Phaethon lepturus
GATTTCACCAGAGTAGGTGCTGGGTGGTGGCAGGCACGCTGGCCAGGGAGCAAACATCCCATTGACATAGTAGGTGCCTCCTGCGGGCAGCGGCACTGAGGGATAGACACAGCTTGCCAATATTCAGTGGGCTGGCATGGATGCACCTTGCTGGGCAACACTAACATGGTTCCCTGCCTCCCTGAGTTTGGGAATCTATTTATGCCAGGTCTCCTTGAAACAGGGGTGAAAATCAATTTCCCATCTCCTTAACATGACTTGTTTGTCAGAGACAGCAGGATTGCTAGCTTCAGATGGATGGAGCTAACATTGAAGTTTACTCACAGATTAATACTTTTTCTTGATGATGTTAAGAAGGCTTGATACAATATGCAGATATTGCACTGCTTTTAAATTCTAACAAATACAATATTAATGTTATTTTGATTGTCAGTTGTCTCTAAGATAAGTTTTTTATACAAATTCATTGCAGATTTAACACTATGGAAACTCCTTAAATTAGAAGCATTTACCTTTCCTACAGTGAGAATTAAATAAATTCTAAAATACCTTGATATTGTGGAAATTAGGCTTCTGAGGTGAAAGAAAAGGAGTACATGAAAAGGAGTTTTCCTCAGGTAGACCATTATTATAGAGTTGTTCTTCAAGGTACAGTGTGTAGTAATAACCAGTCTCCAGAGATTTACCTTATTTAAGTTGGTCACCTACTAAAGGGCTTGGTCTGGATTTGTGGACCATATTAGGTGAATAACACAGTATTGATGTATGGCAAATGTATTTTTTAGCTGCTATGGCGTATATTGCATATAACTCTTTGGTGCTGACTTACAAGCCTTGACAACACACATCAGGCTGTTTAAATCATTAGAGTGTTATTTTTCTTCCCCTAAGGAATCATAAAGGGAAGCCCCACTAACCTGTTCACTCCTCTCTGCCTTCCTTTCTCCCTTTGTTGTACGAAACCTTAAATATGTAGATGGGATTCCTGAAGTTTGGCTGGTTTCAGAACAGCCTGGGGACTGATTTGATTGAGCTGCCCAAAGCCTATAAATTCAGGAAAAGTGGATGGAAACAGGAGGCCAAGTTCAAGGGTAGAAAGCTGGGTGAAAAAGCCTGAGGATTTGAGTATCCGAGGCTTCCAGGAGGAACGTTTTCTCCCTCAGTCATAAAAAGTAAGGGGAGGTGTGACACCTCAGTGTTATGGCTGCTAAAACAAAAGGAGAAAAAGTAACTCAAGTTTGGGAATAGCGTGGGTTGAATTGCATATTGTTGCAGTGGAGGCTGAGTATTGAGATCCTGCCAGGAGCTCTGGTAAGTATGATTAGGATGGGGCAATGTTTTTGCATCAATGTAATGTTATTCATAACTGTAAAGGTAAGCCCTATCCTTACATTAAGACTAGGAAGACTGAAGAAAACTGAGGGTAATGGTGGCTTCCGAAGGCAGTGAAACAAAGAAATAAAATCCAGAGTCACATAAAATGAAGTAAGATTCAGGGCTTTCCTGGAAAGTAGTAGAAACACCAGTAAATATACAGATCCAGAAGCACTGGAGGAGGAAATCCTTGAGACAATAAAAATGTCCCAAAATCCCCAAACTTATTATTTGTACTATAAAAACAACAGAAAAATATTGAATATTGCTCCTTTTATAAATTATGAGTTTGAGTTTATTGGTGAATTTTATCTGAGGAGATGACATTGGACGCTTTAATTTTCTCTGCATTTTCAGTCTATTATCACTATTGAAGCACATAAGAACTTCAGTTGTACTGACCATTAGATGAGCAAGACACAGAGAAGACAGCTGCTCTTCAGAGACATCTCTTCAATCTGATTCACTTCAGATTAATTTTCACTCTGTCTGGAGTAGGTGAAAATAGAAAAAGACATAAACCCCTCGAATGACTTTATAATTTTTAAAGTTGTGTCTTGTTCCTCACAGTTTAAATTAGAGAGTTAAACATTTTCCTTGACATCATTTAAAAAATAATATGGAAGATGGATATTTTGTTCTTGCTTCTTTGATTTTCCTTTAGGCTACTGAAAGCGGTATTCTAAATGCTTTCTAAATTGTTTTTCCCCTTTGTGTTCTCTTTTTAATTTTTTCCCTTCTTTTTTTTACATGCACTGTTCTGTAAGTTTTGCTAAATATTACCATCTTCTGAGAGATTCCTGAGAGAGAGCGTTAAATGTAATTTTTGCCAAATTTTCCTAAAGAGGGGAGAAAAAGTAAAATTCAGTGACTCCAGATGTCTGTGATTTTTCAGATATACGAAGTCCTCATTTCCTCATGGAAAGACTTGGACCAGTGCTCTGTCAAGGGCAACCTCCTGTTCAGAGAGATTCTCCTAGTGCTTGTAAAGACTGAATTGCCTGATGAATGAAACTGTGAATTGCAGTCATTGTCTAGGATTGTACATCTCGTGGGTAGGCTAGTTATCCTTGAATGCTGAAGATAAGAGGCATGTTGAACTTCCCTTGGCACTGTGAGTTGTCACGTTTGAGTTTCATAGACAGTATTCATAACATCAGCAGCCTGTGTTACTGAAGAGACACGTAATTTTGTGACTTTATGTGGATGATTTTAAAATATGGTATCAAGTGAATGTTTATTAAATAAATTTAAAAGGAGCTTAGAGTAAGGGAAAGATCAACCAAATTTTTCCAATGCTACTTGAGGACTTTAAATGCAATTCTGATTTCAAAGGACATGAATGAATGTTTTCAAAAGTTCCTGTTATTCCTTAATATGGAAGCCATTGGGACATTTAGAAAGCAATAAAATTCTCAAAAAACTTGAAATTATCAGAACTGTTTTTGAAGACATTTTTATTATATAATTTTATTTTTTCTTATTTAATGAACATTGTATACACAACTGAGATTATTTCCCCATTGCTTTCCCTCAGTTTTTATATTCACACACTGAATGTTATTTTCTTGCACACTGTGTCTGATTAAACTGGTTTGAATGAAATCACTCCCTTACATAAACATTTCTACCAATACTAAAGCAAGACATTTTCAGGTTCTGAAAAGCAGAATTTCTGTTTCTTATCTAGCATGTCCCATTTATCATTTTTGCATATTTCTGCGATTCTGGGAACCAGTCAGAATTTGAATTGTACTGTGCATTTTCTGCCAATTTTGCTTACTCTGGAGCTTTGTATGAGATTGGGATAAACACTCATATTTTAGGGGTTTAATCAAGCTAAGTCTGACCTTCCAACCTTTTGATGAATACTTCATAGCTATTAGTTATTCTGCTGTATAGTAAGAAACATTACTTCTTACAAGTAAGATGTTTGTAAGTTACTTGTAAGTAACAGGTTGTTACTGCTGAAGTTTCTGTGACAGTGGATACTGGTCAATATACTGATAGTATCACCAAAGTTTCCAGATTGTTTTATTTTGCTTTTGTTATCAAAGGTGTTGACTGAAATCAATACTTCTGTATTCATTTGTATAAGCAGGTGACATGTTAATTAATGACACATTTTCAGTGATGATCTTTTTTATAATTTCATAAATGGAGAGTCTTAGGAATGAAGAAGTGAGAAATGCTTGGGAAAACAAAGGTTGTTATGTTTGCCATCGTGTTTATCGAAGGATGATCTTTGTGGATTTCCTCACTGAGGGCGAAACAAAGTGCCTCTCAGTGTCTAAGATGTATCCCCATCTTATGGGGATACATAAAGATGTAACTCCACTGGTTTGGCTGTCAGTGCTCAGGACCAAGTTTGCTATGGTGTGGCTGCATAACCTTGGATCTGACCACTGGGAAAACACAGAGGCAGTGAGAAGAGCTGAGGGGAGCCTCCCCTGCTTGGACAATGATTTGCACCCTTGGTCCCTGCCTGAGCTACACCACAGCCGTGCCTATGCCTGTGCCTTGCCCCTCCCTGGCCATGACCCATCTGTCCTGAACTGGTTCTCTGCGTTGACCTGGGACCTGCACCCTTGCCATGGACCTGCCTGGCCAGCTGGTTTGTGGCCAGCCCTGGTCATCATCACCAGACATGCTCTTCTCTGCTTATTTGGGTAGGGTGGGAATGACAGGGCAGTGCCTTGCCTTGCTGTCACTCCTGGTTCCCAGCTTGCTTTCGCTTCGAGAGCAGGCCTCTCTTGCTGCTGAGAGTGCACATCTTGAAGGCTACCAGGCCTTCATACAGGAAGTTTATAATTAGTAGGTTTTTTTACATTCTAAGGGTATATTGGGACTCTGTTTTGGGTCTGGATTTATGTGAATACTGTAGGAAACAGATAATATTACAGAGTTTTGGGAAAAATTAATGAACCTGGCACTCAGTTGTCTTTGTTGCACTCAAATTAGAGCCCATATTGCCTACATTCTCCACCAATTTGTTACATTAAATTTTAACAGCCTGGGTTGCTCAGAAGTAAGATGCCTTAAGTGAGATTCTTGCTAGTGCAGTAGGATCATGTTCTGGACTTCTGTGATGGCTGTAGGCTCGTGCCCCCGCTCCCAAAAGGGCTCCCCACACAATTGCCATGTAAGAAAGTACAGGCAGGTTGACTGTATTCTCTACCAATTTGTTCCATTTAATTTACGAAGCTAAGACAGGCCCTAACCCCGAGGCTTTGCACAGCTAGTAAAAAGCCTGTAACCCGTTGGCAGCAATGACAATAATTATTTACTGGGTTACAGGACTGTATAGCGTTAAATCTCAGCAAATAGTTTTCATTAATATCCAAGTATCTAAGGAAAGTAGCCTTATGCACAGGGAAACCTCTTTCCTCTTCAGGTTTACTCTTATCTCCTGCCTACACTTCTCAGGATAAAATCTGCTGTTGGTGCCACACAGCTAGATAATTTCTTTCTGACCATTCAGGTACTTCTCGAAGGTTGTGGAGATCCAGGCTATTTGCTAGCCATCTGTGAAAGGCTGAGGGAAGCTGGAAACATTATTTATGTGCTGGTTTCAGGGCAGCTGATTCCTCTGTCATTCATCAGGAATGGTAAGGATCATCTCCATGCGAAGGTAGGACTCCACTACCCGAGAAGGAACTGTGATGTGTCAGTTTGGCTGCTTCTTCCTGGAGAAGGCAATGAGTTCTTACTTCCCATTTCTGCAGTAAAGGAGGTGGTGATAGGGTCTGATAAATGTTTATGACAAAGGCAGAAAAGAAACCCTTTTATTAAGCCATTTCTTACTGTAATTTTTGTATTCTTCTTGGTTTCCCATTTCAGAGCACAACAAGGCTTGGGCTAAAAAGGGGAGGAAAAGGAACACAAAACCCTACAGGAGAAGTCCTTACAATGGCCCTTTTCACTTTTACACTTACTTTCTGTGAAATACTACTTGATTTTGTTTTGAAAAATGAATGTCAAAGGCCAGAAGCTCAATTCATGAATCTAATAAACATTTCAGCAAATGGATCCAAGTTGGCAATATTAGAGTTTTTCTTATAAGCCAAAAGAGTAAAAAAACCCAAACAACAAAACCTCCCAACTTTCTGATAATTTTACCAACTACACTTGCCAATAACCTTTGTCTACTTTTATTCTTTTCCATTTCAGTCCAAATTCACAAGAAAAAAACCTGTACTCATTAGGTTAATGATGGGGCTGTGGAGATGGGAGCATTCCAATAAGTCACAGACTATCATGTACGCAGCTGTGAATCTGTCACTGCAACATTAGAGCTCCCCACATGCTGATATGTTGGGAATTTACCCCACTAATCACTGGAGTTGCTGGTAACACTCCTTGGAACTATTCTACATAACTTGGAACTATTCAACATACCTGGGAACTATTCTAACTCATGTGCCTTTTGTGATAAAACATCTCTTTGTATTAACTTCTTGAATCCTATTGCCACTCTTCCAGAGTAAGTGAGTCCATTTCTATTGTGCCTACAAGGTCACAAAAGCAGAAAGAGATGTAGTCGTTTCAGCTAACATATAATAACACACAACTGCAAGTTTGTTTCCCTTCTGACTATGCCAGTGATGACTGGTTGTGGTGGAATAACCCATCTGCAGGGCCAGTATCCTCACAAATGGTAATCAGATGTTTAAAGTGACTCAGTGAAGAAATATATCATGGAAGACAGAAGAATGGGCAAAGTGAGGAAGCCCATCAGCTATGATTAAAGTATAATCTGGACTTCTGGCAGGCAAGATATGTGCTGCTGATGCAGAATTTCAAGCCTGTCTGGCAGACTTGATGGTGGAACTGTCTCAGGAACTGCAGAATGGTGAGGTGCTACATGAAAATCTTGGCACCAGTGGGAAAACCTTCATGCTCCTGCTCTTTCAGGGATCTCACTGACCAAAGGCTAGGAGTAGGTTAACCCAAGATGTGAAAACCAAATTCCTGAAAGCTTTATGTGTATGAAGCAGTGTTTTATCCTTTAATAGCCCTTTTGAATGTGGTGTAGTTATTTGGTTTTGCAGATGTTTGATTTAGTAAAGCTAATGTGCAAGATGGATCTGATCTTGCTTGTTAGCCAAAGAAGATCAGTCGGTAAGGGGTAAATAAACTAAAGTAGAATGAAAAAGAAAAAGAAAGGGTAAAGAAGAGAGAGAAATTAGTAAGAAAATATATTTCTCTTTTCAATAGTTGCTGTCTTGGATCATTCCTGTTGGCAAATTTTTTCCTTAAGTCTTCTCTCTATTTCCTTGGCTTTCTATTTTTTCATTACGTGTACACAAAATGGATGTTGGCTAGGATAATTGAAGCAAAATACAGGAAATTCAACTATCACCTATCCTGGGGCTCTTAAAGATTTCCTTTTAACTCAAGGGTAGTTCCTCCCTTGTTTTGTTCACCAAATGTTCACAGGAGAGGAATAATCTTGAGGCAAATGGAGCATTTCAATGAGCAAGTATCACAAAAGCTTTAGAAACCCTCCAAATATACGTTGCTTAGCTTGCAGTGTGCAGTGCTAAACCATACCTCTTCAAATTAAATCCCTTATAACAAACAAAATAGAATCTGATTCTAGTGACATGTAAGAAACTGTCCACCATCCTGTGTTGTCAGGATTAATTTCTGGAGATATCAAGCTGGGAAACATAGGAAGGAGAAATAGAAGGAAGGACTTCCCTTCCTTCACTCCCCACTGAATGCTATCTCCTTCTCTTCCTTTTTCCCTCCTGCCCTTCATCCTTCATTCCTTCTCAGTGAAACAGCTGTGGATGTTTCCCATATCAGAAATGATTAATGACCTTTTTTTAATTTGAATCATAGTTCTAGTTTGCAGCAGAGTTTCAGCTGTTAGGTTGCCAGATTATGTGCAATTAAAACAACCACCTTTGTTCTCTCATTGCAACTGGATGCAAAGTCTCCTATTGGCAGCCTGTGATTTCTCTTCTAAAAGTGCTTAGATCTAAAATATACTGGGCCAAATTCAATACTTATTAGATTTAATACAGATTGAGTCTGACATCCCAAAATCAAACAGAGGAGAACCTATTCAGGGCTGCAATGTACTGAAATCTCAGTTATCGGGGGCAAAGATTTCAACTGCTAAACCCTGAATGGTCACACATCTCTAAAAAGCCTATGGTGATCAGGGCATGCAGGGATTTGTTGCTGTGGTGAGCAGTGTTTCCAGATCCATTCCTCTAAGAATATCCTCCCCTTCACCCTCCATCTCCAGGCACTATTTCTGCTGGCAGAGAACAGATTCTTACCCTTTAGGATCAATCTATCGTACAAGCATTTATACATAGCTTAACCTCATAAACCACTGGGACCTGATCTGCTTTTGAGACCTTGCCCCAAGTGCTGTTGACAGTGCTGTGGGTTGGAGATGAAACTGCTAATACAGCAGGATTCCTGTTCACCCCATCCTCCTATAGGGGCTTGGCAGAAATATGTGGGGCTTTAACTGTGCCTTCTCAGCAAACGAACAGATACTCTTTGTAGAGGCTGCCCACGTTGTTCAGGTGGTCACTTCTCTTCTGCGGAAAAAGTAATAGCATGAATGGAAGCTTTCTGACTGGACCACCTTGTCTTATGCATGGATTTCAAAAAACATGTCATAACATTTTAAAAATAACATCTGACTATTCCAAGAAATGGTATGCAAGATGTACAGAAATATATAAAGATACTGAACCTGGCATGAGATTTTCCTAAAATACTTTAGCTGAAAATAGATTTTGCAATATACAGACGTGATATATATGCTTTTTCAGCTAAAGTGGGAACATGCTGGCTATGCTAGTGGCTTTGCTTTGTGGGATGTGTAAGGAAATCCGTGGTTTCAATCTCCCAGTTGCACAGATAAGTGGAAAGTTTAAAGTAAGACAAATAAAATGAAACCATTTCATTCCATTCTGGATACCACATTAAAGTACAGTAGCTTCAAATAATGGGTTCATAAAAAAACATTGGCTGTCTCTCATGCAGTTCGAACATCTCATTACTGTGGGGTTATAAATCTGCAGACAGTGGAGGTTGCTTTTATGGAGTGGTCTTTCAGCTAAAACGGTTATGAACAGATCAATACATTTGTTATCAATAATCTCTTTTATAACTTGGGCAAATGTGACTTAGCAGTTTTGACAGAAATGGAGCCAAGTGGTGCTTTATAGATTTCAACAATCTTGCAGTTGGTTCAGTGAGGTGAAATCTGTAACTGACCTGTTGAGTAGTAAGAGCAATAGCAGGAGGAAATAAAAAAAAAATGGTACAGTGTAGCTTGGACTTTTAGCTGATTTTTGTATTGGATGTATTTCTAGTATAAGAAAGATGTGGTGGAAGAAATATTCATATAACATTTTGTTATCTGGCAGCTTTAAAAAAAAAAAGCTACAATGAAGCTACAAAAAACTTCTTTTAATCCATCATTGTGCCAGAACTAATGCCTGCTAGTGGTTATATTTGTTCCATCTTTGACCTTTAAAATGCAGGTTACTTCCCAAATGCCTTAAAGGTGACTGAAGAAATTGAGTACAGTTTCTGAAAAAAATAGGAATTCAGTACCTCATCTGGCACACGGCTGAGTTCCTGCACCCCTCACTGAAGTCAGAATGAGCCAAGGATACAAACATCTTGCAGCAATTAATGGCTTATACACCATCGTCAGAGACATGCTTAACTGTGTAGTTCTTGAATGTTCTACTATTATTAATTCAAGTTTCTTTGTTGTCTAGTAGGAGCCCCTGTCTGAAATGAGGTCCTCTACATCACCGCACAGCACACAGGAGATATTAGGTATGCAAGACAGAAATTCAAAAGAACAAGGTGTTCAATGAAGAAAATCAACTAGATAGAATGAGATGTTTTGACAAACACAAAATAGAGAAACTATGCAGAGTTAAGTAAGTAAGCCACATCAGAATAATCAATAAAATAGATTTCTTTTTTGAGATTTTTTTTTTGCCTGTAGGTAGTTCTGGTTCAAAACCATGTTATACCTCATTTACACGTATTTCCTACGGTCCTACATTAATAAATCACCAAAGTCTCAGACATTTTTGTGAAAGTTTCTCAACTTTTTCTGTTGGCACTGTTTTTAGAGCTGCACAAGTACTTAAATAGAGTTTAGGCCAAAGGGAATGAATCTGTAGCTCAAAGTTCTGAACATAGGATGCTGGAATCTGAGACTTAAATCCTCCTTGCAGTACACCTGAAATTGTTTCTGAAGATTGGGACAGTTCCAGTAGAGAAATCCAGCTGGGAACAGCCAACAAGATGAGCTGAAGATCTGCATTCAGGTATTACCTGCAAGTCAGGAATGTTTGCAAACATCAGTCTGCAGTCAGCAGCCAGCAGATGTTCCCATATTAGTCTCCCGCATCTCACTTGGATAGGCTAACTGGGGCGTTCTTGGAGGCATATGCCCACCTCTGCTGATTTGGAAAGGAATTCACCATTTTTTCAAGCATTGCTGCCTGTTTCATTTGGCTGTTTTTCCAGAAGTCTGGCCTGTTGATGCGTTGAGTCTCCGTACAAACAGCCACTGTGCCTGCCAGGAGTGATCCTATGTGACTTCATTGCTGAGTGACGTGTCTGATTAGCTCTTGGACCTGCTGCTATTAGCAGGCATCTGTTCCAGTTCTGGCAGCAGACCTATAGGATCACATCCTGTGATCTAAGCAGTGGGAAGTGTTGAGATTGACCCTCCTGCTTCACAGAATCGAGGCCATTGTGGAGTTGAAGGCGACATGCAGCTTTGCCGTTTTCAGTATAAATTAATGGGGATAATGCATTTGCTGAAAATGTGATAGCTCTCAGACTAAAACGTGTAACATTCTTGAGAAAGTGTAACATTATTTAACATGGAAAACCTGAAAAAAAACCCAGGTGCATAGGCTTGCAAGTCCTACGAACCATTCTCCAACGTGAGGAAGCAAGCAATGCAAGTCCAACTGTCCTGCAGATGCTGGAGACTGAGCCACACACTGCGCTGTAGGTAATGATTCGTTTCTGAATTCCATGTCTTCAGGAGAAGCCTGCCTCGATGAAGGCTGAGTGAAAACTGAGGAAGAAGGTCAGAGCTTGGCTTGTGGTGATGTTTCACTCGTTTATTCCAGTGTTCTTTATGCTCAGATTTCCAATGATTGATGAATGTTTGTAGACAATCATGTATTAAAACTGCCTCTTCCAGGCTGAAGTCTTTACTGTCAAGCAGCAGTAAAGACAGTAACAGTATAGCAATTTATTTATATAAAACCAATGTAAGAATCAGTGGTTGACTGTGTTTATATTGAGTTATCAATATAGCTTGTGTTCTGCTGTGCTGTGAGAGAAAATTTAATTCTGACCAAATGTTATAAAATAAAGTAAGTTATTTAGTCTTGAATTCTATTGATTTTGGGTGGATATCTTGGGAAGTATACAAATTTCTTTTAGGTTGTGCAAATGAAGGCTGGGATATGATCACTTATGATTGACATGGAACAAAATATTCTCTGAGCTCTCACCATGAATACAGAGTTTCATGCTAAAATTTTTTGTTCTGGAATTAGTACAAAATATTTTCCATGAAGTTTTTGTAAATGACACCCTTTAGTTAAATAGGTTTAGAGACCTGTGCTATTACATTTACTGAATTTTGTGAATTGTATGAATATGATATTGTTATATAAAGAAAAAACCTGTTGCCAAAATTACTAAGCACCTAAGATTTCAGTGTAAAAAAATATTCCTTCTCCTTTCCGCACAGTAATAATCTCTCATTTTGTCACTGATGGATATTTTGACTGGCAATGAAATGTATTATATTTCATTGTGCTGTTTGCTACACACTAGGAAAAATCTTTTGTCAGAAAGTCAGTCCTGATACTGCAAGCTAATTTATAAAAGTACAGCCTTAAAGATGGACCTTTAAACCTAACTGGCTCACTTATGAGAGTCAGTGAAAAGAAGAAATTATGCAAATAATTTAACCCCAAACTGATGGGGTTATTTTGTAGATTTGGATTTAAATTTCCATGATGTTTTCTATTGTATGAACAGGTATAATACACATGCCAAAAACTCTGAAAAGTCTGTTCATTTTGTTCTCAGGATTTTCGACAGAGGTGATTTTTTAACTTTATTTTAGGGACAGCTCCAAATGATCTTAGACGGAATTTTGCTTGAGTGAGAGCTTCAACATTCCCATTGCAGACAGACAATTTCAATTCTTCTATGGTGTCTGTCAGAGGAAGAGTAGAAGGAAGTGATAGTTATGAACTATGATAAAGTTATTAGTTTCATAATAAAATCACTGAAACACAAGAAAATATATTTTGCTGCATACTTTGTAGATGTGTGGGAACATGTTCGTGTAATTAAAAAAAAAGTCTTCTTTTTTCTTATTTAAAAATTAGTCAGAGGAACATGATGTTTTTTAGAACAAATATTTTATTTTCTCTTACTGATTGCTTAATGTTTCCATTAAGGCACTAAGCAAACTTGCAAAATTCAAGGCTAAGTAGTCTAGACTTTTTCCTATATAAATTTAAATAAATAGTTTAAATTTAAATAAGATAGCATTTTTACTCTATTAGAAATACACTCACTATTATGTAAGCTGTTTAAATCGGTAAAGATATGAATAATATTTCTTTATTTATAAGTATGCATATAGTGCTTTATAATTATGAATAAGGACTGTATTCTGGATTGTTCCACACAAGACAGTAAAGAAAAAATAAAACCTTTTCTGAGAAAGTATTGTCCTGATCTGTGATCCAGGTATATGGGATAAGGAGCACTTTGCACGTTTTTCTGCCTTTCAGGACAAAGATTAGGGATTGTGGGAACTGTTTCTGTAAGGCTGATGCAGTGCCCAGTTGAATTGAGCTCGCACATTGGAAAAAGCCATTTGCTAAATGTAAGCTTTACTCCTGTGTGTTGTATGTTTTACTAGAAACTAGCTTACATGCAGAGGGACTACCTTTCGTACTATGGAAGTGGTTGATTCTCTCTTCTGATTTCTCAAGTTCCTCTGAGGAAAAGAACTGTTTGCATTAATGACTACTTGTTTTCTGAGGCTGTTTTATAAAGTTGACAGCTTAAGCTAGGAAATTGTGAAAGAATTACGATTATTAAAGGGAACTGAGGTACGAAAAAGGGTATGTTTAAAGTTGGTTGACAAAATTATAAAACAGCACAGAAATTCCTTTAGTTTTAAGATTCATAGGACAGGAGACCTGTTTCAACACTGAAATTGTCCATAATAATTGTTTATGTGTTTTTATCCTCAACATGCATATGACCTATCATGTAAATGCTTATTTCTCACATCCATAAACCAGCAATACACAGGAATTATCCTTTATGTCCAATAAAATATTGACCTGTGTCTTCTGTCTCTCATGCAGTTTTCTAGTTGTTAACCTGAAAAGTACAATCTTCACCAGATTGTAAACCTTCTGGATCTGTGAAAAAAAAAAACCAACAAACACTTGTCCCCTTCCTGGTGTCCTTGATGAACCAAAACTGGGAAATAATATGTAATATATGTGATTCAGAATAGTTTGAACATACTGAAATTCCATCTATTCCTAGAAAATATCATTTCTCTCTTGAAATATGCCAGATTACAACATCAAGTGAGAAGAGCAAATGTGATTGTGTCTAATAAACAAGTGATTGCCTTATTAACCCTGGGTTTAAAACTGCACGGGCACAGGGCAACTCATTACTATCAAGAGATGTGCGGAGCAAGAAAAGGAAGCCTTTTTATCCCAAGGGTCACTGAGAAGAGCAGGAAATAGGATTATTGCTCAGAGCAGGATGAACAGAAGGCTAGATGAGTTAATTTCAATGACAATTGATTTGTGGAGAATTGATTTAATGACATTTAAAAGGGCACCCACTGTATTAATCTCTGAGGCTATTCTGTGTTCTCACTGTCACATAAGGCTAAGCCTTTGTCTTTTTCTTCCCGGAGTGCAATGTGTTAAGGTACCTGGGGGTATTAGGACTCTGTGAGAACCATAGCCAAGTCCTCCCTAGCTGGACACTTTTGAGGTTGCTGTGATTGCTCTCAAACCAAGTTTGCCTATGCATACAGCCCTTCCTCAGGGACAGAAGGCACATCCTTGGAGGCAACTTGCTTGAGAGCTGACAACCCATGACCCAGCTACTGGCACTTAGGACTGTCAATACCCCGTGGAGTTTATGAACCCCTTGACTCATATGAACCCTTGACTCAACCACATACTTGACAATTTTTGGCTTGTATGAGTTAACTTTTCAGAAGCAAATACTAAATACTAAACACAGAGCATATACTGGTGTGTCATATGATTTCAGTTACTTTTTATTAGTATTATACATAGGTAAACAGATCCAGAGACAAACTGGTCTTAGCAAAATACACTTTTATTTTTCTCACTACATTGCAGCTTGATCCATGCCTTTTGAATCTCCAGAGTCTTTCAGCTACGGTTCATGTCTTGCTTCTCCATACTGTGCAGCCCTCTTTCCATGTTTGTTGTCAACATTCACCCTTACATGGTGGCTAATTCTCTTGGCTCCTGCTCCCTCGGGGAGCAAGTTGTTTGTGGCCTGCCTGTATGGTCCTAAGACTCTTCCTCCAATTCATTTATTCATCAAAACTACAAGTATTTTGTTCTGTTTCTACAGTTCTTTATTTTCCAACCACATACTCCCTATTCTTTAAGGTAAGTATTGTCCAAGGTATTTTCATCAAATAAGTTGCTATTGACATAACTTTTTCTTGTCCTGGAAAGAATGTGACGTATTTTATTAAAGCATCTGCTGTAAAAGGATTCTTCAGCTCAGCTAAAAATCTGACTTGTACTGTGTTTTTGACCAAGAAATGATGATTGGCAGCCTGGAAAATTTAACAGTACTCTATAAGTAAGTAATGCAATTTCCTTAAAGCTCATTTTAAACATGTTTTCTGGTAGACTATGTTATATGTGCTACTGAAATATCTGATCACCCTGAGAATGTGGGCATGGTCTGAAAACCTGCAGATGAAAGAAGAGATGTTCCATCTTCTTTCTTTCTGTGGACAGGGACCTAGAAGCACTCCATGATTAACTATGCTATGTACCAAAGTTAATGGATTTTATGAGTATGACAACTTCATATTTATTTGAGCACATTCAATGAACAAGTTAATTCTTAACTCATTTGTCAGCTATCTAATTTCTGGCAATCTCCTGAACAAGCTACTTTAGTGGATATAATGCATTTGTGAAATGAATCAGTCATAGATTAGGCATAGATATTTGACTATATTTGTAAGGACATTAAAGATGGCCTATGCACTAATTCTGTGGTAATGCCTGCTAAATCTGTAGACCTTGTTAATATTTGACAAGTTACTTTATGTTCTTATGGTTTAGTGTCTAATGATGATTAATTCCATAGGAAAAAAATAGTCTCAGCTTTTGATGGTTATTACAGAACATGTGGAAAAAAGAAAGTGTCAATTAAGCAAAATGTTCACATCCTAAAACACACTTTATTTTACCTATAAGCAAAGTTATTAAAATTGTACTATAGCCAGAGGAAGAAGATCTGCAGAATTTACAATCAGTCAACACCTTTATTTTTATTTTGGAATAGTCTAGAGCAATTTGAAGCAGCCTAATAATTGAAAGGCAATTCCTTTAAGAAGGTGATTTTCATGATAGCTTATAGAGTGTTTGGTTTGAGTCGCAATAGTAGTAATGTTAGATAAGGCAAGGCAGCTTATACTTTCTAAGACCAGATCAAGAGACCACCTATGAGTATTGTTAAAGGCAGGTGACACCTGAGCCTGGGAATGTTGCCCTAGGAACAAGCATGAAGTAGAATCTACAGGGCTAGGACAGGAGATGAAAAATGCAGGGTATTACACTCTGCACTTGATCTAACATCCCCCTACAGACTTTGTGGCACTCAGAAAGAAAAATGAATAATTCGGTTCTTTTCTTTATGTGTGTGGCAAAAAACCCCTTCTCCATGTCCTGAAAAAGACAGTAGGACCCCTCTCTGTGTAAAGAGAATCCTCTTTTCAGCTAGAGTATACTGTGATTATTTGTTTATATCTGAAATTTGATTGCAATTGTGGATCCTGAAAATATAAAAAAACAAGTGATGTGAATAAATGCAGTCTGGAGCAGAATCTAATCAAGGGACAATCAGTCACTGTCTATAGGGCATTTCCTTATGATTCTAACTGCTGTGCCTTGTTGTAAATGTTACCTCTGTTGAGTAAAAAAAAAAAAGGAAAAGAAAGGATTATAAATTTCAAACTGAAGTACTGTGTGGTTAGACAGCGTGGCCTGAATTCTCCACTTTCTTTTACCAGTTTAAATAAAATACGATATACATATGTAAAAACAGAGGGAGAATCAAACACTTTCATTGTGCATTTTGAAGAATCTCCTTTAGCCACATGATTTATTTTTGAAGCTTAAGAAATTTTCTGACTCAAACATTTGTCCTTAATAAGAGTTTCTCTAAAATGCTCTATTAATTTTAATAAGTCTTTTCTCATAATTGAATAAATCCTTCAGAATATGAAAGTTTTTAACTATTCAATATGGTAAGTATTGAAGACATGTTGTCATTTTCCATTGTGTTGTTTTTATGCAAGAAAATTGACCCAGTACATGGATCTGTTAATCAATTACCTCTTTGAGTAGTAACCAAATGCCTTGTTGTAACGAAATGGAAGTTGTCTTGCAATTTAATTTAGTTTGTCCGTGTTGATTGTATTTTAGTTTTTTTCATTTGTGGTTGTATGTCACCTTACAATCAAGGACCAGCTTCTAACCTTGTTCATTGCCCTTTTGCACTGCAAGAGTTGTATGAAGAGGCTGCAAAGAAATAAAAAAGCCAGCTGTGATTCTTCTGGCACAAGGAAATCTTGAGTTGTTCCGAGTCCATGCAGATGAATCAGTGTCAAGTTGTCCAGTTGAATTCATTGTCTGTGCGGGTTGGAGGAGGGCCTATGAATGGAACATGTTGCGATTAGATGCTGTCTTACCCTCATATAATTTATTAATAATAACCTTTTTTCCCCCATTTGAATATATTCCTTATGAAATTTATATCCAGAAAAAGAAATTACACAGTACATTTATGTGGTGGGTTGACGCCAGGTGCCTACCAAAGCTGCTCTATCACTCCCCTTCTCAGATAGACAGGGGAGAGAAAATATAACAAGAAGCTTGTGGGTCAAGATAAGGACAGGCAGAGATAATTCAGCAATTACCAACATGGGCAAAACAGACTCAACTTGGGGAAATTAATTTAATTTATTGTCAATCAAAATCAGAGTAGGATAATGAGAACTAAAACCAAATCTTAAAACACTTTTCCCCCACCCTTCCCTTCTTCTTGGGCTCAACTTCACTCCTGATTTTTCTACCTCCTTCCCCTGAACAGCACAGAGGGACAGGGAACGGGTCCTGCTGAGTGGCACAGGGGGACAGGGAATGGGAATTGTGGTCAGTTCATCACATGTTGTCTCTACTGCTCCTTCCTCCTCAGGAGGAAGACTCCTTACACTCTTCCACCGCTCCAGTGTGGGGTCCCTCCCATGGGAGACAGTTCTCCACAAACTTCTCCAACCCGAGTCCTTCCCACAGGCTGCAGTTCTTTAAACTTTTTCCACAGGGTGCATTCCTTCAGGAACAGACGGCTCCAGCATGCGTCCCCTGTGGGGTCACAAGTCCTGCCAGCAAACCTGCTCCAGCCTGGGCTCCTCTCTCCATGGGTCCATAGCTCCTGCCAGGAACTTGCTCCAGTGCAGACTTCCCACGGGGTCACAGCCTCCTTCGGGCATCCGCTTGCTCCAGCATGGAGTTGTCCATGGGCTGCAGGTAGATAACTGCTCCAGTGTGGACTTCCATGGGCTGCAGGGGCACAGCCGGCCTGACCATGGTCTTCCTCACAGGCTGCAGGGGAATCTCTGCTCCGGCACCTGGAGCCCCTCCTGCCCCTCCTGCTGCCCTGGCCTGGGGGGCTCTCACATATTCTCAGCCCTCTCTCTGGCTGCAATTGCTGTGTGCTGGTTTTTTTCCCCTCTTTCTTAACTCTGTTCCTCCAGAGGCAGTACCACCGTCGCTGATGGGCTCAGCTTTGGCCAGCGGTGGGTCCATCTTGGAGCTGGCTGGCACTGGCTCTATCGGGCACAGGGGAAGCTTCTAGCAACTTCTCACAGAAGCCACCCCTGCAGTCCCCCCGCTACCAAAACCTTGCCACGCAAACCCAAAACACATTAAAAAAGTTGTTTGCCTGCTGTGTATTCCTCAGTTTAGAATTTGAAAATGTCTTGTAATTTTGCAAACAAATCAATTCTCCTGAGATGAAAAACTGGTGGAGATATACCAATTAAGGTTTCAAGTTTGAAAGTTCATTAACAATGCCCCAAATCCATTCTAAATCGCTCCGACATTTGTAATTGCTGAAAGAGTACATAGGTCGTTCTTACATCAATGATAATGGTATAAGCTGGCAAAACATTGTCAGCTATCATCTTCATGCAGTGGGATAGCCTGACCCTGTATCTTTTCTGCTGGGGCAATGACTGAGTGTTCTTAGAAGAGTTAGGTAAATCAGTCCCTGGGTTGTTTAAGCATCTGCACAATACTCTAAAAATAAATAGCAGCTGTTTCATTGAGATTATAGGGAAGAAAAATCTTTGTGTGCCTTATGGCTGATGTCTTCATTTCTGCTCCCAGTGGATGTATAAGTAGAACATCTTATCTGACATAAATTCAATTATGGGTAGGTCTGCCACAGAAGAATAACTCCTGAGTGTATACTAATTGACTGAATAGGAACCAGAGCATATAATGGGCCTTTTCCACTCCCCAACTTGAGATACACTAAGGGAATGCCAAATAAGAGAAAGGGAACTTTTAGAATTAAAGAACTCAATACCTATGGATACCCCATAAAATATTAGATGGCTTTAACCTTTTGTTATGGAATAACTATAAGAATTATATACATGCAAGGAAAAAGTGATATTGACAGGAGTATTAAAACCAGGCATATATTTATGTGGATAATAGATTTTTCACATCAACGTGATCAAGTCAGCGAAGGAGATTGAAAGTCTCCTCATCTTGACTCTGCAAAATTCTAGATCTGCTGTATACACAAAATGTCAGTTCTCATTAGTCTGATGTTGCTTCCAGATTACTAGTACTTTGCGTGTCTCTACTTTCAGACAAGAGGCTGTTTGGGAATTATTAAAGGCAACAAATAATGTAGCTTTTTATTAAAGAACCACAACCTGATGTACTTGGACAATCCTTTTTTTCCCCTTAAAAACAATAAAAAATAATTACTTCTTTTCCCCTTAAAAACAATCAAAAATAATTACTTCTACATTCTTTCTATAATGTAGATAAAATCAAAAATTCACTAAAACTATTCTTAATGTTGATCCATTGAAGTTGGGTGGGTTGCAAATATTCATTCTTTTAATATTCAATCCAAGTTTAAAATATTAAAAAATCATGTTTTCTAACAGTGAGACTGAATGTTAAATTAATATACCAGTACTCCTCCAGCAATAATTCCAGGTTAGGCAATGTCTACAGGATGCTTGCACAAGGCAGGGATTGCAGGAGCTCTCTGTGTCATTGACATGGCTTTTGGACGCTGCTAGAGTGAAAATCGACTAGCACAGAAGATGGAGATTAATTTAGACACAACAGGGTTAAAATTTATAAAGACTCAGTTTGCAATCTTCTTGTGATAAAGAGGATTGAGTGAAAAGAATCCATTGCAAACACATCCACTTTCAGTGAAAAATGAATATAGAAAGCCTGTTAATGTAAACTTCGGTTTCTATAAGCCACTCAGCAGTGTAACGTGAGTTGTCAGACTGAAGTGTCATGAAACACAACGAATACCTGGGGGAAATAGGCAGACAGGGTTGAGCCACTAGACCAGTGGGAACTTGCAGAAACTCACCCTTGCAGACATGTTTGGGTTTTTTTTTATTTTAAATTAGATTACTTCTTCTTGCCACTCCCTCCAATAACTTTTAAAGCAGGAAGTACCTAGCAGCTTTCCCTGAGCTTTAACTTTTTTTCTCAGCAGAGGCAATAACAATATATTTCAGAGGAGCTTCCTGCCTCAATTTTTTCTTCAGCCTTTATGCTTACAATCTGTTTCCACTGCCCCTCCCCCATACATTTACTTTTATTTATTTCTACATTTTATTCAGCTCTTACTTAAACCCTGATTCATGTTTTGTTCTCACTGTCTCTGTCATCAGCTGCTGTGTATGAGAGTTTCTTCTGTGTCCTGAAAATTTTGACTGGTTCACTTAGACCACTGCAGAAAATAACTCCCTTTTTCTGTCTCAGAAAAAAAATAGAACTTTTTTTTAAAAGCAAAGTTAGCAAATAAACAAAGGATGTTTTATTTTGCCTAATAGGTAAGACTGCCATCAAATTACTTTTGTTTCTCAAACGTATGTACATAGTTCAATTGAAGGAGTAGAATTGAATTCAGAAGTGATACACAAAGTAAAAGTGAGGAGTAACACAGAGAACATGTTTTATATTCAACTTTGTTATCTTTATTTAGAAGATGAGATACTGAAAATATTGGAAACAACCTAAATGATAGTTAAATAATTTTTCAATATAATCTCCTTTCTTTGAGTCAGCATGAGGCAGCGGGAGTCTCATTTGTGTTTCCCACAAGCAGTGGTTCCTAGATGGCTTGATTCTGCTGACTCAGGAGCATAATGTCTTCATAAATACATGAGGCCAGCCAGATCTGTAATTAACGTAGCTGAACTGCCTTTGAGCTGAACTAGCCCACACAGAGCCTGTACTTTTGCATGGTTTATCTATGAACTTGCCAGTGTACCCATAACTAACAGAGAATTACCTTAGAGTTGTGTCTTCTACCTTACTCTCTCTATCACACCTCCAGTACTTAAATCAAAGTTAACTCACATAATAAACAGCTGTGAGAAAGCATAATTTATAAAGGAGACGCTTTAACTTACCCAACTCCTTTCAACTACTTGGTATGAGAGTTATATTGTGTTACATTGCCTTTCACATTATGAAGAAGTAGAGTATGAAATACTGAGGGAATTCAAGTGGATATTATGGGATCTATCTTACAGCACCTTACATATCACTTCTGAATTTGGCTCATAGGCCCACTGGCTAAGAAAAGAGAGCAAGACATCCACAACAGCCAGCAAATGAAACAATAGTTAAACATCAGGGGAAAATATTAAGGCAGACAGTGTTGTAATGTGAATAAGTATAGAAAGTAACTTGATAGGAAAAAGAAAAATAGCCTCAGACTTAAGTGAGAGAGCAGATACGTAAGTACGACATGCAGCTAAGGTTGATCTTTAATCCCAAATTTTAAGGTAAGGGCATATTAAATTATCACTGTTAGAAATTACTTGTTTGGGGAAATTATACTTACAGCACTCAGTTCTCTTTCTCCAAGTGTGGAGCTCATGAAGGTGCTGCTGGAGAAGCTCCCCCAAAGCCTGCAGATGCTCTGAGGCAGGCTGCACTCGGCCAGCCTGGAGAGCAGCAAACATGACACTCACCTACTTGTACCAGGACTAGCTTTAGAAGGTCCACTCTGGTGTGTCAACTAGGGCGTGGT
Source organism: Phaethon lepturus (assembly GCF_000687285.1). Taxonomy (NCBI): domain Eukaryota; kingdom Metazoa; phylum Chordata; class Aves; order Phaethontiformes; family Phaethontidae; genus Phaethon; species Phaethon lepturus. Next base: position 31,639 of record NW_010526821.1, read on the forward strand.
GTGGCAGTTTGCGTGGCAGTTTGTGTGGAAGGGCACACAGGAAGGGCCCTACAAGCTCAGGAGGTGAATGTTAGCTATGGTATTAGCTAGATAACCACCCACTGAACGTCTCTATGTGTGCCATTTGAAGCTGTTCAGAGAACCAGTTTTTGGCTTGGACTCCTATGTATCTATCAGAGGTTTGAGAACAACTGGTGTGCATCTGTGTTGGAGCTTCTGGCTGATTTTTCCCTGGTAGGAATCCAGCTCATGAGTATCAAAACTACTCTGTGAACTTGAGCAACCTATAGTAAGAGTGGATGATTTGCCTCAAAAACACATTGCTGCACAAAGTCACAATGCTAAAGTAGATGCACTTGGTGTGGAGTATGTGACAAGTACAGTTTGTCAGAGGATCGTACCTTGGTACCTTGTCCAGGCTACAGTGGATGGTTTATCAAGTGAATGGCAAAGGAATATCCCTGGACTTGTTTTGATACACTTGCTGAAGTTTTAATCCATACTCTCGCTCTGCAGCATGGATTTGTTAAACTTTTTAAGAAACATCGTGCAACAGAAAGCAGTTCAGCCTGAATGATTCATATCTGGAACAGTTTTAAATGTGTAAACAAACAAAAGCTCTTTTAAAAAGAGGTGTCAACAGTAGTCAGGGAAACTTATCCATCAACATAATTTTTACATATATATCTGTATCCATATGCAGTATGTACGCCTGTAATACTTTCTTGGTGAGAAATTTAAGCATCTTACAAACATTAGAGAATTAACTTCACAGGAAAATACTAAATAACAACTACTGAAAAGATACCAGTCAGATAGTTAACCACATCATGGTCTGTCTGACTCAGGTGCTACCCAGGTGTAGACTAGATATTAACATTAACATCAACTCTACATGGAAACAGTTCTGGCAGTCTGATTAGAGTTTCTGGAGACAGAAAGGAAGGGAAATTGAACTAGTCACTCATTTTCTGATGCCATTTATTCAGTTTGTAAGGCAATATAAGAATTGTCCACATTGCTAACACAGTCTGCACGGTACTTATTCTGACTCAGATACCTTTTGCCTGTTCCTGCAACTGGGTCATCACTATAGTAGCAGGACTTGGCCCTCTGCAGACAGGACATGAAAGAAGACAAAAGATTTCAGATTATTGTTTTGGTGAACAGCAGCAGGTGAGCTGGGAGACACAATACAGCTATTGTGCTCCTGAGCAGAGTGACAAAAAAAAAGGCTGCAGTATGTGAGTGTGCTGATCTGCACATGTTGATTTCTCTTGTAAATGCATCATAGAGAAAAAGTCAGAACACGTCTTCTGAAATGCTTTAGCATATCATTAATAAAGGCAGTAATTTCTTCATAATGGAGAAGTTATAATAGTAATATATACTATTAATATATATAACATATAAATTAACCTGTAAACAAAATGATTTTATTTAGTTTAGATATCCCATGGCAGAGGACCTGATGTCAGTGTTCATCTGTGACTTGCAGTGCCATCGGACAGTTATGCTCTTTGAATTTTGATAATGCTCAGCATGCTCCAAAGGATCAATGGTGAAACTCTCATTAATTTCAAAGGAGGAGATCAAGACTGACCGAACACTTTTGAATGTTCAGAATTCCTCTGAATTCAATTCTCAGATTCAAGAACTGTATGCATATTGCCTTAATATTTCATATATAAATCAGTTTGGGGTGATACACAAAGTAATGAAAAATAACAGACAAAGGTCAGTCAGTTGCACCTATTTATTTCCATCCATGGAAAAATGAAAAAATAAGAGGGTTTTCAATGGTAAAACCATTAATTTTAAAATATAGAGAAAAGCAAATGTTTACTCAGAGAATTTCTGTGTGGAGCTCATTAATGCAAGATAAGAATTAGGTAGACAGCCTAGTAAATTTAAAAAGCATATTCCAACATCACATAAATGAGAAAAGCACTCTCCTAATACTTCTAGGATAAATTTGTAAGGGTTACCAATCAGGTTTCAGAACACAACTTGTTCAATAATTAGGGTCAGGAAGAAATGTTTCCTTTGATTTCCTCTGGAAGTGTAATATTTCTAATGCGGACCATAATGAATGGTTCAAAAGCAATTTTAAAACTTTACAGTGAAGCCACTTTTTACGATATCTAGGAAAAGATAGTCTGAAGAACACAAATTAGTGCTTTGTAATGGTTCTTGGTGTTTTATTTTCTTTTGTTAGAAGCATGGAGAGGATGATAGACAGTTGGACAGAATATTTTATGAATGGATAAAACAACAGCAATCAGACAATGAAGCTGGAATATGCAAGTGTAAATAGATTTTCATTCTTTTATTTAACAGCTTGGAGAAACTTAGTTTTGATCACTGGCCATTTGCTCACTGTATATCATGTCTGAACAAGCACGAGAAAGTTTAAGTATTGAGCTTGTTTGAATTTGAAATATATGGTTGTGATATATGAGCATGAATTTGCTTTTGAACACCTCTTTGCAGCTGTAGAGGTATCCTACTGACTGCACCACATTTGGTAACATTCCATAAATCCATGAATAAAATTCCAAAGCTGCCTCTTTCATCTTTCACAGGGGTCAAGATGGCTGCCATATTTCATTTGCTGTCTTCTGTTATGTGTATGGGACTTCTACAGCCCTTTTCAAAGTTACCTCTTCCTATTTTTCATATAAAAACTTCTACCTAAGTTTTTCTTTCTTTAGAGCACTTATTTTACTTAACAACTTCCTGCTGCATGTATATACATTATTCCTATACATTATTTGTATAATGTTGAAAATCACTGATTTATTTTGAGTTTCAGATACTGTAGCAAGTTAAAGTTTCCTGTTCTGCTCAGAAGCTGCAGATATTTTTGTGGACCTTTTTTTTCAAGCCATATAAAATTTTAACACTTTGTAATTCTTACTAAAGAGGGAGAGAGAAAGAGAGAGAGAATGAATTTCCCTATGTATCTTCAAATAGTATTTTTGTTGCTTGTGATGACTGTTTATGTCTTGGGACAGTATTTATTTTAATAAAGTTTAGGTAAAATCTTCCAAAGTACGAGTTAAGAACTAAGTCCACCATCACTTTTCCAGTATCAGCTTTTATTTTTCTCTAAATAATTTGTTCCAGTCAAGATCAGCTGGAATAATTTTCTTTTGGAGATTGAGTTAGGAAATTGTTAGGTTACTGACAAAAAGTGAAAAACCATTTAATAGAGTTAAGAGACAGAAAGGTTATTCCTGCTTCTGATTCTACCCTTCTGCATCAATTTAAAATGTTGGCTATTTTCATCAAATTTAATGAGTATTCTGCATATCAAGTTACTTTCATTCACAATTAGTGCACAAAGCTATGACACTTGTTTCTCCATAACGGTAATGTAGGTCAACAAGTCAAACAACCATTTTAAGCTGGCAAATGGCCATGTAAGTGAAAAGCAGATATAATAGTTTAAATATAGTAATGTTGTCCCACAATTATTCAGTCTACAGTAAGACAACATATATACAAGTTCAAATATTGGCAAACGTCTCATTAATGTAAATTCCTCCCATCCTAACAGCATTTTTGTTTTCAATATTTTGTGTGGAATAGGTTATTTGAAAGGGTAGTATTGACTGGATGCTCAGAGCAGAGCCAGTTCTAATACTGCTGAGGTTTGTGTGTATGGAATAATTCATCTGTTAGAGGCATAAAATACCTATATGGTATACCTATTCCTGATTTATGTTTGTTTTGTTTGTGTAAACCAAGTTTAATAAAGCGGTTCTCTAAATGAAGTTTCTTTATTTTGATTATACAGCATCACATTAATAGCTGCCCTCAGCTAGACTTCAGGCTTCATTATACGAGATAGCTATGATTTTATGGCATGAGGTGAAACAAATTCACAGATAGAAAATTAGACTTTCAGAGGGCTTAAGAGCTGATAGGATATTTAAAGTGATGAGTTCAAGACCTATTGAAGCAGAAACCTATGAGTTTTGTTGGAGTAGCTAGCAGATGGAATGACACATGATGATAATGAAGGTATTAAAAAGAAATCTGAAGAACAGATTTGATTGCTTAAGATTTTAAACTTCAACTTAATATTATAGATATTACTTTTGAAGGTTTTTTGGGCAACTCCCAAACTCGTTTTTTTGAAACAATTTATTTTCCACATGCTTTATACTATCACTTTTCTGTATGAAACCGTTTAGACCCCAGTTTGATACTGATTAGCTTTAAATCAATACAGACACAGATGTGGTTTTTCTACACTAATAAAACCCCATATTTGCACTACAATTTTTCTTGCATGAATGTGGTTTTCAGGTTATAACTTTCCTTAGCTCTTCAGGATAGCTATAAACGTTTTTTAATTAATTCAATGTGGTCATTCTCCTCCTTCTGAAGTAGCAGCAGATGTCAGGTGTCTTACCATTGGAGAAAAATTTGGTCTTCTATATTCTGGGTATATTTGGAGTTTATCTTATCCTGGTTCCACACATTCACTAGTACTGGAACAGAGGTCATCCCAAATAGTACTTAAAAAAAAAAAAATATTACCTGTCTGTTGAATATAAGAATGATTGTAACTTTCTTGTTTCAGAGGAAAAAGAAAGTATAAACTTAAAAAGTGCCATCCCCAAACTTGTTTCCACCATTTTGATTAAAAAAAAAAATTAATGAGAAATTTTGATCAGCAACAGTAAAAAATATATGCTGTTTGAAACAGTGATTTTCAAAATAAATTTTCTTTATCCACAAAATCTATTGCATTTTAGACAGTTCTTAAAGAACTACCATATTTACTCGTCATTTCATTCATGCTGATAGGACTATAGCATGAAATTTTAGATTACTTATCTGAAAGAAACAGAGGATTCCTCAGCATGAAAATGTTCAAGTAAGATAATGAACATTATTGCCTAGGATGTTAAATTTATGCCCTCTGACAGTCCAATCATTACTCTGTTAATTTTGGAGTATTCCAAATTACATTACAAATCCAACTGATATGAATTTATTTAAAAGACATTACATTTTTTTTTCTGATTTAACAGGAACATATGTACAGCAGCAACACCATGCATGGGCCATACATATGAGCATATTGGTGCACTAATCTAGCTGTACCAATTTATCCAACTAGATGCAATGTTACATTTATGTTGAACAGTTTATATGCATAACTACCTTCCTTAAGACAGCTCTCTAACACTATTCCAGGAAAGGTGTTTTCATCACTATGGCACTTAAACGTTCTAATTATGGACTCCAAAGGTGCTCCCTTTTCCAAATGGTTTAAATCCAACTTTTCCCTCAGGCATGCCTGGCTTTTCCATAGATTATTTTATTACAATTAGACTGTGAGTAAAATCTTATTCAGGAATGAATGAGGTACATACACTGCAGGTCAAAAGTGATCAAAGACAAATTTAGAACAAATTTAGAACAAATGTGTTCCAAAAAATATTTAAGAGCTTAACCCTAGTAATTGATTCCAATGGAAGTTTGGATCTAAAACACTAAAAAAAAATTCTTATTAGACACCTGTTTTCATCTTTATGCACCAAAATGTCTTTTAAAATTCGTCATTTGTCTTGTGGCTTTCTAATAGCTTCCTCTCTAGAACAGAAGTAGCACAAATATGCAAGCATGATCACAGGCTAAAAATCCGTGCTGAAGGACAGTTTACTAGCTTAGGTGTAACACTTTAATGGTATAGCTACAGTGTATGGATAGCCAAGTTGTTTCTTGTGCAGGAAGCTGCTCGTCCTTATTGTGAATGTAAGATCTGCTGCAGGTTTTTTTGAGCAATGCTGATATAAATCCACTGACTTTCTAGGTATATTGCCATTAAGTATCAGAGTTCTATTGTTCTCAGAAAAGAGATATATGCTTCTTAAGAGGGTATTCTCTATTAAGTAGTGAATTTCTAAAATTATTTTCCTTTACATTAATTTTGAAGAAATATTAAAAAAGAACATGAAGAGATCTCTTCTAGAGCACCAGCTAGGGTAAGATTAAGCAGATTCCAGTTAGTTACGCAGGATTACACATGCATAAAAACATTGGTGGCAATAGGGTGCCACAGGTGTCATTGGAAACATAATCAGAAGACAACGAACTACACATTTGTAATTCAGGTATAATTTGGACTGCAGGATCCTTATTGCTCCATTAAAGAAAGGAGGCAGGTTGGCTTTCAGGTTGAGTTTGTGTGGCAGTTAATTTTTTTTTTTATATTCATTGCTGGCGGTTTTAATATTGGAATACTGAAGCCTAATGAGGAGAGAATTAAATAATCACTTTCAAGGTAGGATTGCCTTTTAAAGAAACCCGCCTTGTGGTTGAGAGAAATTACAGTAAATTTTGTCCCACAAAAACACAGTTTGGTTAAAACAGCTGCAAGTTTAAAAGAGGAAGGGAAATCTTGTGCTTTCTTATAAATCAGTCATTTATGAAGGAAATAATATCACCACCTTGGCTTTGAATCTGGTTTACTGATGTCTCTGCCTCATTGTGCAACTTTCATTGTACTAGTAAGCACTTTCTTGTCGTGATTTGATCCCAGCCGGCAACTAAGTACCACACAGCCACTCGCTCACTTCTCCCTCGGGTGGGATGGAGGAGAGAATTGCAAGAGTAAAAGTGAGAAAACTCGTGGGTTGAGATAAAGACAGTTTAACAGGTAAAGCAAAAGCCACACACACAAGCAACGCAAAATAAGAAATTGATTTGCCACTTCACATCGGCTGCCAGGTGTTCAGCCATCTCCAGGGAAGCAGGGCTCCATGTGTTACTTGGGAAGACAAACACCATAACTCTGAACGTGTTTCTCCCTTCCCTCTTCCCCAGCTTTATATGCTGAGCATGATGTTGTATGGTATGGAATATCCCTTTGGTCAGTTTGAGTCAACTCTCCCAGCTGTGTCCCCTCCCAACATCTTGTGCAGCCCAGCCTACTCACTGGTGGGGTGGTGTGAGAAGCAGAAAAAGCCTTGACTCTGTGTAAGCCCTGCCCAACGATAGTGAAAACATCTCTATATTATCAACACTGTTTTCAGCACAACTCCAAAACATAGCCCCATACCAGCTACTATGAAGAAAATTAACTCTATCCCAGCCAAACCCATGACAATTCCCCAGTCCTAGTCTCCTGCTGCAAGGGAGCTTTCAAACGTCTGAGACGGGACAGGAGAAAATAGTAGGCTTTCTTACAGATGCTTTGTTTACACCTGTTTAAGGAAACACATCTGTGACTTAAATAGTTACACAGTGCTATGTTGGATTAGATCCTGTGCTCATTCAATCCAGTATCTGTTTTCTGCCTACACAGAGCAGTGGATGCAGTGACAAAATATCTGAAAGGCAGGGATTGTATAATCTGGTTTGTGAAAGATTCAGACTCAATTCCAATGCTTAGAGATTAATGTTAATAGATGAAACTTGATCTTTTTTTAAAGTCCAATTTTTCATAACTCTGAGTGTGATATTCTTTCTGGTCAACAGACAATTTAATTAAGTGACAGGAATATGAACATCAACAGAAATATTTGTTTTGAAACTATTTTCCTTAATCCAAGGAGAATGAAATTGTCTCAGTCTGCTGATATTTTTTCCCTGGTGCAAATTGAAATTTCAGTGACACAGTCTTCTGTGAGTTATGTTAATCAAATAATAAATTACAACAGCTGCAGCAAAGGAATCAAAGAAATAAATCCTGATTTGCTTTCTTGACGTTGATATAATGATTTCTGACCAACTCTTTACCTTCTCAGTACTACAGCTACAGTTACAACTGTAGCTAGTATTCTTGTAGTAATAATTGTCTTCTCTGTTCATTATTTTCTGTAGTGAATGTCTTTCTTCTTGCATGTAACATAAAGACCTTAATTTACAAAGACTATATCCCAAGCTGGTCCTTATGAAAACAGAATTAATTCTCTGCTATATAGTGAATTCCTTTTCCTCCTCTTCCTCTTCCTCTTCTTCTTCCTCCTCCTTTTCCTTTCCTCCTCCTCTTCCTCGTTCATTTTCTGTTTTCTATTTTTTGTTTTCTATTTTCTATTTTCTATTTCCTATTTTCTATTTTCGATTTTCTATTTATTTTCTATTTTCTATTTTCTATTTTCTATTTTCTATTTTCTATTTTCTATTTTCTATTTATTTTCTATTTTCTATTTTCTAATTTTCTTTCCCCTTTTTCTTTTCCCTTTTTGCTTTTCACTTTTTATCCCACAGAATACAACTATTGTCTGCTTCATGGCAGAGTTCTAGCTGATGACTGGGAAGCTTCTAGGTATTATCATATTACAAATGAGAATATCAGTATTCATAGAACCATAAGTAGATTATTTCTGATTAATTTTCACTTTTGGAAGGTCTGCCTTCTTAGTGGTACATTTTCTCAAGGAACTTCACTTAGTCAAAGTCTGCAAAAGCATTGCTGTGAGGCAAGGGAAGGCAGCACAGAGGACTGTGTGCCAAGGCTGGGTGGCACTGGGAGTGAGAAGTAGCCTTGCAGTGGACCCCAGAAGGATAAATAATCCACAGCCGTACTGCCATGCTGTAGCCTCTGCTTCCACTCTATGACCCCCCATGCCAGATGCATTTGATCTGTAGATCAAATATCATTCTGATTCAGTGGTGTCAGTAATACAGTGTGGTAGCTGTAGGTCAGCCAAAGATCAGCCAGTATTATAAAGTGTGAAGCCACAAGGAATGAAAAGAAGACCATAGAGCTCTGTTGCAAAAGCATGAGATGTATCTCATACTAGCTAACAGCTTTTCGTGAATCTTAGATGTGGTTACTATTTCTCCATTAAATGGAGTACAGATTATTCCCTTTGTGCACAAACCAGGTTGTGTAGGAAAGAGAGAATGTGCTTTGGAGGTTTTAGACCATGAGGAGTATGCCCAGTCTGTGAAGAATGGTTGCAACTTTGGGAGTTTCCTCTAACTCAGCAAAACAGCAAACTACACCCAATGCAAACTAATGTAAATAGTAACAAATGACTGGCCTAGTAGATGAAGGGAAAGCAGTGGATATTGTCTACCTGGGCTTCAGTAAGACTTTTGACAGTGTCTCCCATAAATTCCTCCTAGACAAGCTGTTGATGTATGGGCTAGATGTACAGATGGTTAGGTGGATTGAAAACTGTCCAAATGGCTGGGCCTAGAGGGTGATGACCAGTGTCACAAGGTCTAGCTGAAGGCTAGTAGCTAGCAATGTAACCCACGAGTCAATACCGCATCCAGTCTTGTTCAATATCTTCGTTAATGATCTGGAAGATGGGACAGAGTATACGCTCAGCAAGTTTGCTGATGACACAAAACTGGGAGGAATGTCTGATATGCCAGAGGGTCGTGCTGTCATCTAGAGGGACCTTGACAGGTTGACAGGAAGTCAGCCTGTCATGAAGTTTAATAAGAGGAAGTTCAAAGTCTTGTACCTGGGGAGGAACAACCTCATGCACAAATATACGCTGGGGGCCAACTGTAAAGCATCTTTGCACAAAAAGACCTGGAGGCTGTGGTGGACACCAGGTTGAACATGAGCCAACAATGTGCCGTTGTGTCAAAGAAGGCTAGTGGTATCCTGCGCTGCACTAGGCAAAGTATTCCCAAGTCACTATTCCAAGGTGAGGCCACAACTGGAGTGGCCAGATTCTGGGTCCAGTTCCTGGGTCCTGGGTTCAGTATCCAGTTCTGGGCTCCTCAGTACAAGAGAGACATAGACATACTGGAAAGTCCAATGGAGGGGCACAAAGATGATTAAGGGACTGGAGTATGTCTCCTGTGAGAACAGGCTGAGAGGGCTGGGACTCTATACCCCTGTTCAGGGTTTTTTTTATCAGTGTATATAAATACCTGAAGGGAGGGTGCAAAGAAGATGGAGCCAGGCTCTTTTCAGCAGTGCCCAGTGACAGGACAAGAGGCATCTGAGTTCACACTAAACTCAGTATCTAAGAAAAATGTAACATGGCAAGGGATGGTCTTCTCAGGTTCATTGTACTTACCATTTTTCACCTTAGAAATATTTCCTCCAAGGATAACTTTGTGCAGCTTCTTCTGATATATGGCTTATTTATGTTTTGTCCTTCCTATGCATTTCTCCTTTATAGTTTACAAAGGCCAGAGCATATGAAAATTTGTCTCAAAATTTGCTCTATGTACTTATGTCTGTATGAATTGGGGAAAAAAAAACCCCTTTCAGTTCAATCAATCAAACTTGCTTTTAAGAATAGCTGGCTAAATAAGAACAGTAATAGTAGAAAGATGGAAAAATCTTGGAAGGATCACTGCAAGTTCATCTCACCCAGTCTTATGATATAACACAGGATTCCTTACGTTTATATAATTTCTAGTGCATATTTACATAATACCTTTTTAAAATTCTCAGTGACATGCACTTCAGAGTCACTCAGACAACTATTCTCATGCTTTACTTCTCTTACTTTTAGAAAACTTTTTTTAATGTTCAATCTTTTTTGATGCAATTAAACCTAAATTTTTTCATACATCATAAACACTACAGAGAAAACATTACTCTTATGGTCTTTGAAATCATAGCTGTTTAACTGTAAAGCTCCCTTCTTTAGGATAAATATTTCCTTTACATTGTTTTATGGGGACAATTTTTGAGCTTTTGGTTGTTTTTTTTTTTCTCTTCCTGAACTGCATTTTGGCATATAACATCTTGAAGCTCACTGTCCAAAACTGGATGAAATGGTCCAGTTGAGGACCTAGTTTGGGGGATGGGCAAAAACGTCATGAATTTTCCAGGGAGTTTGTCTTTCTGTCTATTAGAAGACATAGCTCCATTGCAGTCATTAATATTATTTTTATTTATCCCACTTAAAGTCTGGTCAATTAATCAATACAAATGATTTAAAACACTTCCAAAGGTAGCTTAATGATTTAGCCACATGTCTTGACCACGTGTTTCTTTCAGTTGTATAATTTGTGAATCTTAATTCATACACTAACATGTTGAATTGTAATGACAGGGCAATCTTCCAATTGCCATTGCATGCAAAACCCAGAAACATTATTTAAGAGCAATCTGTAATCTCTAACCACTATTTTAACACTTCTAGTCATCAACTAAAAGATTGGAAACTTTTATAACTATTATGATTATGCGACAATATGATGCTTTTCAATCAAATGGTGGGGCGGATTCTGGTGTGTTTGTTTAATTTCTGTAAATAAATTGTTAAAATACTCTATTAACAGACCAGGTGAGCATTCTGGTGGAATTACATGCCACTCTCTTCTGCTATTTTTAGCTGAAAAAAATATTTTTTTAAAATAGTGTATCTATTGGCTTCTTTAGAGAAAATTTGATGAAATACCATAAAGAACAACTTTTTGGCTGGGCTATGAGATAGCTGGTATAATCAGTTTCTTCTGTGTCTCATTTTTAATGAAACTGTTCTCACATTTCATCTTTCCAATTATTATCAATGTTCCTTATAATACATCCTAATCACCAAAAAGACCCATACATATTTCCATTCAATTATCCAAAAGCTAGCGACATAGAGGTATATCCTGAAAACTGCCGTATTCTCCCAAAAGTTTATATAACATCAACTGGTGATCACAGTTTTTTGGTGCTTGTCAATTTTTAGAGATTTAAACATACATTTAATAAGAAAAACATACTGATTTCTAACAGCTAATCTGGCAGGCTAGAGTTAGAAAGAGCTGGTGTACGAGATTAACCTTTTACCATTCTGATTCCTTGGCAGTCGGCGTGGCAGCCAGCTGGCTACATTAGTTTTATATTTGGTTGTTTGCATTTTGACAGAAAGTACAAAGTTTTTGTTCTAAAATTCCTTTGTGTTTAGATGTTGGTTTCAAGGAGAATGAAAAATTATTGTCTTTGTTCCAATTCAGAATGAAAACAAATTTTGCTATTTTGAAATCCTGCATGAAGCAGAATCACCAATCTCACTTGATCCTTAGGCTTCTGCACTTTGCTAAAAGCTTGCTGCAACTTTCAGGGTCATATCCTGTTCTTGTTGAAGTTACTTTTAATTATACATTTGGTTAATTTTCCTAATATGTTGTACTGGGTTTGTGTGGCAAGATTTTGGTAGCAGTGGGGATTGCAGGGGTGGCTTCTGCAAGAAGTTCCTAGAAGCTTCCCCTGTGTCCGACAGAACCAGTGCCAGCCGGCTCCAAGACAGAACCGCCGGCCGCCCCAAAGACAGACCCGCCGCTGGCCAAGGCCGAGCTCATCAGCAACAGTGGTAGCACCTCTGGGGTAACAGTTAAGAAGGGGGAAAAAAATGTCATACAGTATTTGCAGCAGGAGAGAGGAGTGAGAATATGTGAGAGCAACAACTCTGCAGACACCAAGGTCAGTGCAGAAGGAGGGGGAGGAGGTGCTCCAGCTGCTGGAGCAGAGGTTGTCCACCTGCAGCCCCTGGTGAAGACCATGGTGAGGCTGGCTGTGCCCTGCAGCCCATGAAGGTCCACAGTGGAACAGATATCCACCTGCAGCCTGTGGAGGACCCCAGGCCGGAGCAGGTGGATGCCTGAAGGAGGCTGTGACTGCGTAGGAAGCCTGTGCTGGAGCAAGCTTCTGGCAGGACCTGTGGACCCGTGAAGAGAGGAGCCCAGGCTGGAGCAGGTTTGCTGGCAGGACTTGTGACACTGTGGGGGACCCACACTGTAGCAGTCTGTTCCTGAAGTACCCCATGGAAGGGATCCAGGCTGGAGCAGTTTGTGAAGAACTGCAGCCTGTAGGAAGGACTGAGGTTGGAGAAGTTTGTGGAGAACTGTCACCCATGGGAGGGATCCCACACTGGAGCAGGGGAAGAAGTTTGAGTGCTCCCCTTGAGGTGGAAGGAGCAGCAGAGACAACGTGTAATGAACTGACCTCAACCCCCATTCCCCGTCCCCCTGCGTCGCTCGGGCGAGGAAGGTGGTAGAGAAATTGGGAGCAAGGTTGAGCCTGGGAAGAAGGGAGGGGTGTGGGGAAAGTGTTTTAAGATTTGGTCTTATTTCTTGTTATCTTGTTTTGTATTTTGATTGGCAATACCTTAAACTAATTTCCCCAAGTTGAGTCTGTTTTGCCTGTGACAGTAACTGCTGAATGATCTCTCCCTGTCCTTATCTCGACCCACAAGCTTCTCGTTATATTTTTCTCTCCCCTGTCCAGCTGAGGAGGAGGAGTGAGAGAGCAGCTTTGGTGGGCATCTGGCATCCAGCCAAGGTGAATCCATTACATATGTAAATTAAATTTCACTCAAAGAAGAGTTTTGCCTTTGATAAAAATGCGGGTAGTCTGTGACTTTAAAAAAGCTTATGAAATTAAGCTTATGACTTCTAATGACTTTGTAGTTGGGTTTTTTTTTGGTTGGTAAAAATTCCAAGCTTCACAAGTTTTAGAAGTATTAGTGCTCACTTACACCCTGCAAAACCCTACTGAAAGAAAAATTTTTACAGAGTGGAGATTACTAGAGATGGAACTTGGACCAAGGTCAGTTTCTAATATGTTCCTTTTTTTTTCTTCTGTAAAGAAAATCACTTATTTAAAGGATTAAATCATAATATTGATATGCACTAAGAATTTATCTAGGTGACAGTTGCTGAAATCTGAATGCTGACTTTAGTATTTACACTGTCTTCTATCCAGTTGACCAGAAGTCTGCCCCTTCCTCTCCTCCTCCTCTCCTTGATTCTGCAAACTTACTGAGGTGATTTCCTTTGGAGAGTGATAACAATCAGTCAGCTTTACTATATGTTTAGGCAGCTTTGATGGCATGGATTCATATGGCTCCCTACTTAAATCTACAAACTTACCTCCGTCTCTTTGTTTAGGGAAATGTGTCCTTTGTTGCAGTGGAAGCCTTGATAACCAGCAATAAATGCTGAGGGTCTGCTGAGAGGTAGAGCGTAGAGTCAATTCTACAGCGGTGGCTCTTCGTTAGAGGAAGTATGGATGTAACATGTTAAGTTACACTTGTGTTGTATCATTCTTTAAGACACCAATATGTTCCATCTTTTCATCACAGCCTAACTCAGTGGCCATCCATTAAAGTATTTAAATATGAAACTTTCATCTGTTCTAATGACTGGGACATGCAGTCCTGACATCACCAGTGAGGGATTTCAGTGAAATTAGTGCATTATGGATGTCTGCAGTGTAACTGATGAGCAACACAAGGATAAGGGTTGCTTACATTGTATTCTTCTACAAAAGATGAGATGTTCGAATTGTATTTTCAGTTACAAAAACAGAATTAGGGTTAACACCTATGAAAAGTAGGGACGATCTGACTGCTTTATATAGGTGGGATAAAAGGTCGATTTATTTTTCTTCTTAAACTCTTCTTTTACTTGCTATTTATTTCTATGTGTGGATATCCGACATTCTGAGTTAGGAATACATACCAGGAAAGGCATGTACGGCTTAAAAAAGGAGTAGATTCTTCATTAAATAATTGGGAAAGCTCAGTTCCAAGTTTCTTATGGTGTACATCATGCCAGACTGTTGTGGATCAGAAATTGCTTGTGCTTATAAAATCAATATTTCATTGGGATCACTACAGACTGAACTGTGATTGTCAGTTGATTTTCTGGTTGTTTTTGTCTCCAGTTACCAGGGCCGGAGACTCTAACTTAATATAGTAGCCAGGTGAATGAAGTAATATGCAAGTTTGAGATAGGATTGCAGATAAGCAGAGGTTTATTGAAACCAAAGGAGATAATTTTGGTCACAGTGCTGAGTGCGTTTGGACATCCAGGAAAATGTGGATGCCTTTTTTGTGACATTCATTACTATTTGTGCCATAACTTTTGTGGTGACTGTTAAATTAGCTTTCAAATGAGTTCTCAGACTGTACTTAGACTGTGTCTGAAACCCAGGCCTCAATCACCAGATTTTATATTGCAAGGCTACAACTTCAGTGCTAACTCCATACCAGGTGTTAGGTTGCAGTCAAGCTAGCACGTCTAACAGTGCCTTTGCTGTTCTGAACCTAGCAGGAACAGAAGAGAAGAAGATATCCTGGGAGCTCAGTGGAGTTCTCTCCCGTCTGTTTCTGCTACTGATAACATCACTGTTGCATGACTGATATCACTCCATTATCTCATAAGCTTCAAGATTTATCCTCCTCCCTTCCATTCCTAGAAAGGGAATAATTATTTATCTGGTTATTTCCTGCCAAAAATTCGTTCTTGTGAATGCTTTTTATTTGCATAATTTATTTCCTCTATTTCCTAACTGTGATCTTTTTGACATCTTCTGGCTCATTGATTTTGGAATTACCATTTTTTTCCAGTCTTCATTACCATTTTGTTCATCTCAAACAGTTCATCTCTGTAACACTAATACTTACTCTCTTAAAATAACTACAATATTAGTTTTCTTTACAGTCACATTAATTTTCTGGGGACTTTAACCTGTGTAAAATCTTGCGCAGAGGAAAAATCTGGTATAAAATCAAAGCATTCCTGTTGTTTTTGGGGGAATTATGCTGAATTTATATCTCGAATTATTGCCTTGTCTCCTCCATAATGTAGCTACTTCTTATTTGTGTTTTGGAAGACCTTATGTAGCATACAAGCTTGTGCATATAGCAACTTCCTTATTTTTTTGATAAAATTTTTAAGTACTGACCCTATTTTAAAACCAGAAGAGTTTTAATATTATTTTTTGACATAAGTAAAATTTGTTCTATAATCTTGCAACGGATTTTCTCTCTCCCATAAACTGATTAGAGGTGGGTGTGTTTTGAAAGAGAAGTCAGAGAATATGACTGATTTGAGGAGAGTAGAGGACTGATTTTTTAAATTTCTACAAGTAGCAATTTTTACTTTCCTTCACAGGAATAAATATCTATATAAGTATTATTTGTATGGAATTGGTATTTAGACTGGCCCATTTTAGGAAGTTGTACTATCTTAGTAGGAGAGTTGAGCAGTGAAACTTTGTATCTAGACTTGCATTTTTGTAAAGAGAGATTCCTTTAACCAGCTGTAAGGCAGATAGGGTCTGAACAGGATCCTTTTCTTCAAGTGAGTTGCCCGGTACTTTGTTGATTGCAATGCTATTTATCTTAATATCAACAAACTAATGAATTGATTTGACCCATAAATTCAAACATCCTCATTTTTTATGTTATCAGTATATGTATCTGTATAAACACATATATATGTAGACAGATATAGATATGCAAATGTATATATAAAATTTCTTTATAATCCATACTGTTTTTGCAAAATGTTTCCCATACAGAGACTTTCTACATTTTTCATGTTTGCTTTATGTTCTCTTGAATTATGTTTGTGTTCACACAGAATTTACATTGTCTGGAATCTGTAGAACCACATGCATGAGAAGAAAAATTCAAATTTTCCACCACCTAGGAAGCAAAAAAATTAAGCTCATCAACTTCATTCAAAATATTGAATTGTCATCAACCTTCATTTCCTACTGACTAGACAGTGAAATAAGTGATTTCTTTTGTTGTTTTTGAGTGGTCATTGAAGTCCAGAGCATGCCTAGAGTAATGGTTGTTGCCCAATGTTTAAACATATTTGTTTCACTTGAAACAATGAACTATGTTTTCAGGATGTTACTGTATGGAGTCTCTGAACAGTGTTTGTCTAAGTATTAGCATTATTATTAAAATCAATATATGTCTAGAAAAGTATTCATATGTCAAGGAATACATTAGTACAGTCATTTGTATCTGTAACTGTGGTGGGTTGACCTTGGCTGGATGCCAGGTGCCCACCAAACCTGCCTATCACTCCTTCTTCTCAACAGGATAGGGGGAGAAAATATGACAAAAACCCCATGGCTTGAGATAAAGATAGGGAGAAAACACATGGGCAAGACAAACTCAACTTTGGGAAATTAATTTAATTTATTGCCAATTAATTACAGTAGGTTAATGAGAAATAAGAACAAATCTAAAAACACCTTCCCCTCACCTCTCCCTTCTTCCCAGGCTCAGCTTCACTCCCAACCCTTCTACCTCCTCCCCTAGACTGACACAGGGGGATAGAGAATGCAGGTTGTGGTCAGTTCATAACGTGGGGTCCCTCCCATGGGATACAGTTCTTTATTAACTTCTCCAACATGGGTTCTTTCCATGGGATGCAGTCCTTCAGGACCAGATTGTTCCAGCATGGGTCCCCCACAGGGGCACAGGTCCTGCCAGAAAACCTACTCCAATGTGGGGTTCTCTCCACAGACTGCAGTTCCTGCCAGAAACCTTCTTCTGTGTGGGCTCTCCATGGGCTACAGCTTCCTTCAGGGCACATCCACCTGCTCTGGTGTGAGGTCCTCCTTAGGCTGCAGTATGGCTATCTGCTCCGGCATGAACCTCTATGGGCTACAGGGGGAACAATCAGCGTCACCATGGTCTTGACCATGGGTTGCAGGGGAATGTCTGCTCTGGTGCCTGGACACCTTCTCCCTGTCCTTCTTCACCGACTTTCAGGGTTGTTTCTTTCACATTTTCTCAATCCTCTCTCCTGGCTGCTGTTGTGCAGTGTTTTTTACTCTTTTTATATATGTTACCACAGACGTGCTACCAGCCTCACTGATTGGCTCAGGTTTGGCCAGCAGCAGGTCCATCTTGGAGCTGACTGGTACTGGCTCTGTCCGACATGGGGGCAGCTGCTGGCATTTCCTCACAGTAGCCACCTCTGCAGCACCCATGCTACCAAAACC
Organism: Phaethon lepturus; assembly: GCF_000687285.1. Lineage (NCBI taxonomy): Eukaryota > Metazoa > Chordata > Aves > Phaethontiformes > Phaethontidae > Phaethon > Phaethon lepturus. Next base: position 49,331 of record NW_010526821.1, read on the forward strand.
TTGCCACATAAATCCAATACTGCAGCCACTGAAAGAAAACATCCTTTTGACTTTCTTCAAGATAGTACATAGCAGAGATAATTTTGTATAAAAATTTTTTGTATAAAATTTTGTTTGATAATTTGTATAAAATAATTTTATACAAACAGTGTATAAAGGACTGAGATCTAGCTTCTATTTCAATTGCTATGGTATGTCTGAGAATTAGGTTTGACACTGTCCATCAAAAATGGACAAAAATGCAATCTTTATGTAATTTATAATTGCTAAGATCAATTTCCACTTTTTAATGTCACAATGTGTCTCAGTCATACCAGAAATGGATCCAGGGGTCCAGTAAAGCTGAAGTGCAAAGCTTTCAGCTGTGAAGAACACTGTGAAAAAGGTTTCACAGTGTTCTTTGTCCTTTAGTTTGCACTAAATGACTCACAAATACTGTGGCTGTGAGGTCCTGAGGACAGCAAAAATATACATAAAATTACAAAATAACAATTGTTAGTTTTATAGTTTTCATTAAATAAAAAATAAAAGGTACCATAAAACAAAATTTCTATTGTGAACAACAAAGGTCACATAGGTTTTCTTTTAAGAACACGGCTGGACTAATATATAGAAGGCTGCCTTTATTACAAAGAAGCAGACTCTTCACATTAAATGGTGTATGACCAAACAAGCTGTGTTCATTAGACTTCCCAGACAGCTGGAGTTGAATTCAGAGGCAGCTAATTGCCTTGGGGACTTTCTCTGGCAAATAGCCCATTGGTACTCTTGAGGGGAGGAGAGGCTTCACACAGAAAGCTTAAAAGCATCTGGGCTGCTGTTGTGCAGAATGCCACTGCTGACAGATTTACCATCTGTCTTTGAGAAAGACAACAGTTTTGGGAGCCCAGATACCACCATTCTTCAGTAGAAAGCCCTTTGTCAATCCAAGCTTCCTCATTAGAGTAGAGAGCAGAACTTGAATTATAGCTAAGTGCACTAAGTAAAAAGGAAATACCAAGACATTAGTTTACTTTTATTTGTATATGGCTAGATGAAAAATCCTGTAACATTAGGAAACAGCAAACTGTAAACACATTTGTATTATCCATCAGCTCAGCTTTCTCTGTGCAAATAGTTTTACAGATGTACCAACAGTAACCATGTCTGTATCCCCACAAGAAAGAGTTGTGTTGTAATAGCACAGAATAATGAATTCCTAATATACATTATGCTATGTTAGATAATTCAGATATGTATTTTTGTAAATTGCCTTTGACTTTAGAATAGAATTTGTTTCATTCCTATGTTTATAGCCAATAGAATGGATTGTATCTATGTTACAAGGGAACTTCAAGGCTCTAACCATAGGAAAAAGAAAAGGATGTGCAGTCATCCCTGTACACTTTCATGTGTACTTCCCTATACTTTAAATTTTGACTATGTCTTTTGCCTAGTGCAATTTTAAAGAATCAATCAAAGTTAGGAAGAAAATATAGATGTTTTCTAAAAAGTTGCATTACACAAATATTTTCAGCACACAAATGTTTATGTATAAACATATGTAAACACAGATCTAATTTAATACCTATAGGTCTGAATGACATGCATTCATCTCAACAGTTCATAAAACTGTTAGGAATTATGAAGAATGGATTTACAAATTCTATAAATAGTACTCTTTCTTAAGCCTGCAAGTGAGTCTATACATTTCCATAAGACTTCAGTGCCTTTCTGAAAGGTGTAAAAGAAGAGTTATGCCCAGTTGTTCTCATTGTATTGCTTTATTAGCAATAAATATTATTATTTATAATATTGTTGATTAGTAAGTGTGTACTGGGTATTTAAAGGGAGTAAAAATTTACTTTGTGACCCATGTTCTTGAAAGCCAGGTTTCAGTTTCATGTGAACACAGGAGAACATTAAGTATATTATATAGTTATCATACACATGTATTCAATCGCACACTTTTTATATATATATATGTGTATATATGTGTATGTATAATGTTTATCACAAATATAGGAAGCTGGATACAGGTAGCTGTTATAAAACTTTTTTTTTGGTGAAAAATTCTTATGTTTTCTTACCCCAAGTACTTTACCATGATTCTCGAGGGAGAGATGAGGAATATATCCCAGGTTTTTCATTCAAGTTCCTGTGACTGCAAAACACTAAAAAACAGCTTCTCCTCCTGTATGCATGTAGTACAGAAAGAACGCATTGCCAGATGTAGGAAAGGATGCAGTTTATTAATGAGGCCTCAAAACTCTACCCAGCATGTTGGCATGGTGCCACTATGAAGCAAAAATTACAGATATATGAGGAGGTAAAAGGAGAGGGAGAGACAATATTACTCTCTAGTCTAGTGATTACTGCTCTCCCATGAAAATAGGAGTCCTGATTTCCAGTTGCTTTTTCTAGGGTTGTTTCTATATTTTAATGCAAAAAGTTTGCCCTCTAAGCTTATGGTTAGGGCATACATCTAGGAGATAGAAAAAATCAGACAATGTTCTGATGCTGAGGAAGGCCCTGAGTTTAAGTGCTCTAATGAGATACAGCTTTACCACTGGCCATGTTTTAAAAGGGAAATTGGCTTCTCTTCTCCCAGGGAAACAGCTTAGTTTTTTACTTCAAGGGAAAGGTTCAGGACTTCAAATTCTAGCCTAAAATATATATCTTAACTTAATGTTTAGAAAGACCTAAGTTATTCAGATAAGCACTGTATCATCATTAAAGGGAGCTAAGTGTTGGCTTATTTTTCGTGCTGAGATATTTGCAGTACAGAGCTAGATCATGTACTTCTGTACTCTGTTGTAGTCTACAGAGCTGATATATCAATGTCAAAAAGAGGTGTGAGAGTCAAATGATGTACTCCCTCCATCATTTCCTATTCTCCAGTTTAAACATATCCCTGGTTCAGCATGCTGACTGATATGAATCCTTTTCTTGAATGGATAATTTCCTCCAGGCACGGAATAGGAAGTTTAGTTGGAGCTTTGAGTTCCACGCTGGTGGCCAAATGCCAAAATCTCTTTATGGGATTAGCTCTTAATCTATCTCTCTCTTAGCTTTCCATTACTGAAATGGCAACGACAGTATTTCCCCACTTCAGAGAGGGTAAATGTGTTATTGGTAATCTCCTAGTTTCCACAGTTATGCAGATCAAATAAGTGGATATATAAAAGTTCTATTGCATAACAAATTAAAACGGGAATATATTCCTATTTTGGAAGGGATCTTGGCCACAGTATTTTACTCATGTAGAGGCTAGATGTTCTATTTTAACTCAAGTGTGTTGGTCTATTTAAACCACTGTAAATCTCTGTGAACATATGGAAATTAGTTGCCTACTGACTTATGACAAGTGTTCATGAAAATGCTTTCTTTAGCTTTCCTTATTCAGTTAAAAAACAAAGCAAAAAGCAATTAAATCAATGTCGCATTTGTGTACAGCTGAGGTATAATTTGGGAATATGTAGACAGGACTTCCTGTAAAATGGAAATGCTGACATTTATATCAGGAGTACAGGAGTCCACCTCTGATCATTTACAGAAGATTTGCCTATGTATAATTGAGGGCGTAAAGTGAAGAAAATGAGACTAAACAGGTAAAACTGAAAGCATCATCTGGCTTCCAGATGATAAAGAAGGATATTTTCAGGTATCCACAGGCTAATTAGTAGGACTGGCAATTAGAAAAAATGTCTCTTGTAAACCAAACTCATTAAAAGACTCAGTCAGTGTAAATTAATAAAGCAGAATCCCTCACTTTGTCATTTTGGTCTGCAAAGTAGAATCCTATTTAAAGTATTCTAGCACCTCATTGTGATATGAGCTATGACTATACCATGGCTGTTAAATATTTCCTCTGGGAACATCTTCCACTTCTCAAGTACGCCTTACAGAAAACTATGGGAATCGTAGCAGCATCAAGTTTTCTGCATATTTTACAGTCTGTAAGACTTCTATGCAGATTTTGTAGGAAGGTTGTCAATATATTAGTTGAAAAAAGTATTTCTAAAGATCACTAAGAATCTAAATGGAGACCTGTGATTCAGTGCACATCTGGTGTTCCTTCTGCAATCCTTAAGAAATATATTACATTTTTTTTCTTACAATGTTTTTCTATAATACAGGGTTTTTTTTTCTCTGAAGATAATAGCTCAGATCCTGAAGGTGCCTGGTACAGAAGTGTATTTCAGGGAATGGGAGAGACATGGGGATTTGCAAAGAACCATTTATAGCCTTTGATGTGCTGTTAATGGCACAAAGGCATGATTCCAGAATTCAAACATCATGGAACATAACCAGACTATAAATCTGATTGTGTAGGTCCAGTTCTAACACTGAATCCAAGAAAAGAAGGTGAAACAGCTATTAAATCAGCTATCTTCTAAAGTTTCCTCAAGGTAGGCAAAATAATCTCGGTTGCTTCTTCATGATTCTGTTGGTTTGTCTACAGTAACCATGGGAAAACCATTATTTTTCTCCTGTTTCTTCCTACTACCAAGATAGTGTCTCCAGTCCTTCACAGTTCTTTTGTATACAAGGGAGTGACAAGGCAGGAACTGCTTTTCTCTGTGTTTTTCCTCCTAGCAAGCTTTCTTCTGTCAGGGGAATTCTTTCATATCCAAGTAGGGAAGGAAACCACCACAACACTTAACTTGCCCCTGTCTACTTCAAGAATCTGTATGACATTTAGTCTACTCCCCCACTGGCACATTGCTGTATTGTCTTGACATTATTTAATTTATTCTACATTAAGAGCAGTTGAAGCAAACACAAGAACCATTGTTCTATACCGTGATGTTACCTTAGAGCTCCAGCTCCTACTGAACTAAAAATTTCCTGATTGTCACATTGCTTCATGGTGGCTTGCTTTATGGTTGAAGTTCAGAGCAAGTTAAAAAGGAAGGAAACTTCTTGAGAGAGTGAGTACTGAATCAGCTCCAGAACCCCCCTGCAATCAGTATGAACACTACTGACTGGATCCCCATAATGTGATAGGTAAACACAAGTCCGCAATTTGCTACAACCAATAAAAGTCGTTTAGATATAGGCAGATACACTGATTGCTGCAATCCATCATGCATAATGAGAAGTACGTAGGAATGAAGACAATTTAGTCTCCAATGTACCTATTAGCTGCTATTTAACCTCAACAGGAGTCTAAAGTGAGTAAACATACAGCTTTCTGGTTTGGGTCATGCTCAGTAGAGTTTCAGCCTCAACAGCTCTGAGCAGATTGATATATATTTCACTTAAGTATCCCAGGAACTCACAGACTAAACACTCTCACACTTGCATACCCAACGAATCATGTTTGTCAAAAAACACAGACGATAACTGTCTTCTGTTAGCAATAGTTCAGTGATTAGACCACTGGCACAGTGATATGATGATTTGCATTTTGCGTTCCTCCTTGAATAACAGTATAGTAGATGAACATACCTCAAGTAGTTTTTTATATAATAGTCAGAATATGAGTAGGGAAAATGACTATGTCTGAATATCTTCTCCAAGGACAAGAGACAGTATTAAAGTAATTCTAAGCATTTGGATATAGGTCTTTCTTCCGAGAGATGGACTTTCTTATCTTCAGGCCACTGCTGCATTAATCTCTACTACATCATACCACAGAATTTCTTGGGGAAGAGGATGAAACTTGAGGTTGTACTGTTTCAGGCAAAAATAAGCCAATTTTTGCTACAGATTTATTGAAAGGCCAACAGACTAATTAGTTACCCTAGTTAAAAATAAATAGTTGTGAGGAATGATGAAACCCTCTCACAAGACCATCTATTGGTAGAGCACTATCCCAGAAAGGTGGGTTTGGATTCTTTCAAATATGAAATTAATGGTCCTGGTTGCTCTGATTATCCCATTTGATACAATTGCATCTTTCCATGTTTTGAAAAAATAAAGCTCTTGGGCTCCAAAGCTCATGAGGAGGTTCAGGATTATGAATCTTTAATGGAGCCCTGTTCTTAAAGTGGGTTCTGCAAAAGGGCCAGATGCATGATCATTGGGTGCTGCAACATAGATTTATCCTTAAATGACTTGTTCAAAACCATAGGGGAAATCTGGTGAAACAGGCAACAGTGCTCCTTTAGCCCTCTTGAAAACTTTTTGGACTGCAAATACAAAAATAACTAATTTTTATCAATGTTGGCCAAGTTTTTTATCACTGAGACAGTATAGTGTCTGTTTTAATTCTGTTAGTGTCTGTTTTAATTCTGTTAAAATTATTAGATCAAAATGCGTCTTTACAGAATCACACAGAATCACAGAATCAC
>NW_010526822.1:0-310 GCF_000687285.1 Phaethon lepturus
GAGTCAAATGAATATATCACTCTCTAGCGATATGCAGGGTTTTCGGTAATGGCCATTGAAACATGACCTATGCTCAAACTGGAATGGAAAACCGATGATCCGGTGTGGGTAAATCAATGGCCGCTGACCGCAGAAAAGGTCGCCCACCTGGAAGATTTGGCAAAAGAACAGCTAGAAAAGGGCCATATTGTGCCAACCACTAGTCCTTTGGAATCACCTGTTTTTGTGATTCCAAAGAAAAGTGGAAAATGGAGACTATTACATGACTTGCGAGAAGTCAATAAGGTTATAGTGGACATGGGAGCCTTGC